>NC_092815.1:57828852-58128852 GCF_023375885.2 Dermacentor andersoni
GTGGTGTGAGATACGGTGGCTCTTAGCTTGTTCAAGGCGACGGCATTTTTTTATAATGGTGTCGATAGTAGAGACGTTGCCGAAAACAAGCAAATCGAAAGCGTCGTCGGCACCGCCTTTTAGCACATGTGCCACTTTATCTGCTTCGGACATATTATCGTCAGCTTTGTTGTGGCATAGAGCCAACATGTCGAGGATGTAGGAAACGTACGGCTCTGTGGATGACTGAACACGAGACCACGTGCCTTTCTCGTGGCAGCCTTGCGCCCAACGGGGTCGCCGAACAGTTCTCGTAGCTTTTCTTTGAAATTGTCCCAACTGGTTATCTCGTCATCATGCGTTTGGTGCCACACGCCTGGGGTGCCGCCGAGATAAGAGATGACATTGGCGAGCATAATCGCTGGGTCCCACCTGTTATTAGCACTGGCGTGTTCATAGAGCTTGATCCAGTCGTCGACACCCTGTCCCTCCAGGCCAGAGAACACACCTGGGTCACGATGTGGGGCAACCGTGACGATTGGAGCAGTCGGACAAGCCGAAGCCGTTGCAGAGGCGGGCTCGTCACCGGGAGGCATGGTGACAAGCTCGGCGTGCCGACCACTTCGCAGTTCCGTGGTGAGGACGAGGATCATTGACCTCCACCAGAATGTTACGTGTGGAAAGACACAGATGAAAACGGCTATTTACACGCTATTTACACTGGAGCCAGGCAGCCAGGCTGACACTCGCTCGCGCCAAGGGTACCGACCAACTTCATTGTCGTTCTCGCGGCGGCTCGTCTCTTCAGCATCGCTCGATGATATCGTAATAATATTAAGGCTAATCTAATTAAACATGTTGCTGAATTACTATGTGGCCCACTTCAGCACATCTGCAATAAAGGTTTCCCCACGGGTACCTTTCCTGAAGGCGTGAAGATAGTCAGTGCAGTAGTCATCCACAAAAGTGGCTCTCATAATGACTTGAATAACTATCGGCCTATATCTGTGCTAACTTTATTTTCGAAAGTGTTAGAATATACACTAAAATGACGAATAATAAAATTTCTTGGTGACCACCAAATGCTTTCCAAGCAACAATTTGGCTTCCGTGAAAAGAAATAAACCGAAACGGCGATCTTGGATATTAGAGAAAAGATTTGTTAATAATATTGATAATAAGCAATACATTCTTGGATTATTCCAAGACTTTAAAAAGGCATTTGATTCTATTAAGCATCCCACTTTGTTTCGCAAACTCCCACACAACGGTGTTAGAGGTTTGGTATTAAATCTGATACGCAGTTAGAGGTTTGGTATTAAATCTGATACGCAGTTATCTATCCGAGAGGGTGCAATTTACTTGTCTAAATGGTTACCGTTCCCAATTACAGCCGATACAATAGGGAGTGCCGCAATTCTCTATCCTTGGACCATAATTCTTTATTCTTTATATAAGTGATATTGTGAACATACCACGAACTCCTGACATTAATCTCTATGCAGACGACACAAGTATTTTTTTTACAGGTAAACACTTATTTGAACTTGAAAAAGTATCTAATAGATGGTTAACTAATCTATCAAACGGGTTGCGTTCTAATCAACTTCGACTAAATGTAGAAAAAGCTAAGTTCATTATTTTCAAAAGCTGTAATAAGCCTGATGACTATAGTACCTGTATTAGATTTAAAATTGTGCTATCGAACGGGTATTTACTTATAAATTTCTAGGTGTCGTCATTGAAGAGAACTTGAGCTGGACACCACATGTAAACAAGATACATGAAAATATGTGGAGGTCAATTTCTATATTGTATAATACCAGAACCTTGGTGCCAAAATGGTTTAAACTACAGTTAGACCATGCCCTTGTTTATTCACATATACACTACTGTCTACCAATCTGGGGTACAACTACTAAGACAAATTTAGATAGGTTAATAATCCTACAAAAAAGACCTGTGCGTTGCAAAGAGAACTTTAAATGAAGTGACGACACCGCACCATACTTTTCCAAGCTAAATATACTCACAATAGATCATCTATTCCAATTAAGGCTTGCTATGTATAGACATAGGTAAATTCTGCATGACCCAAATAGCTTGTCCACATCTTCGTCATCCGACAACTAACAATATCACCTTAGGTAAAACCGACTTAAAACACCTTTATTTAGAACCAAATATGGTACTCAGACACTCGCCTACCTAGTACCTCATTTCCTAAATAATAATCGAGAAATCATTGATATAATTCAGGAATGCAGGTCGGCTTACAGTCTAAAGAAAAAGGTTAGGAATTATCTTTTTCTAAGTTCCTAATGGTACTTAACTGTCCTTGCTGACTCGATAACTTTCCTTTTTATTTTAGTCTTTTTTCTCTTGAATTTTTTTTCTCCTATTTGCTATATAATGTTTTGTAACAGTGATCAGTATTATTTGCTTGTTTACATATTTCCTTGTTCGCTCGCATTACTGATAATATATTATGTATAAAGTGTAACAATCTTTCTTTTTTGTATACTTGATTGCTTCTCGCATACATTTTGTTCGTTTTCTTGTTCCTACATTGTTGCACGGTATTTTCATGATGTTCCACCTACGGAGCAATGTGCGGGTAGGGGGGCCTTTGTCAGGCAGTTGCATCTGCCTTTATCCCCTACATCCCAGACAGTGTATTGTCTAAATAAAGCATTAAAACAAGCTGTAGAGTCGAGCGTTGGCAAATTCCGTCGAGGTCCACTATGAAATTGTAAGTTCCCGTGCAGTCGAACGAAGCCCTGTAGCTGCGTCTGTTCTAAATAACGGTATAGCTACACAGTGGAGGTCATCATGAGCAGATGGGGCGGCAAGGGGAGGGTGGCGGGAGGAGGAAAACGTAAAAGTGTTTCACAGGTTTCGCAGGACAAAGCGTAGCATTCGGACCTTTCACGGGTTATCAGCTGCTATTTCGAAATAAATAGTCAAAATATTATTGCTATTAGCGCCTTCTGGGAACTTACCCCAGTTTGCGTCTTGCCTATATGTCTCTGATTATGTCCGCACGTAACCTGTTCCACGCCAACTACAGTCACTAGATAATTCGTGGTCCACTAGGCTGCTGTATTGGGGCAACCGGGTTCAGTACCAACCGCCGGACCAACTTGAGTCATGGGAAACGTAACTCAGGGTATGCGGTGCTCCTCAGTGAACTTCTCTGACGCCAATTCGGTTTGCTGGTTGTATGCCACTGATTAGGTGTTGCTATGAAAGGACCCTCTTAACCACGAACTTGGGGCACTGGGTGTGTGCACTATGTATGTGCCATCCTGCAATGAACCAGGCCTTCTCAAACTAGGGTATTTGGCACTGGGTATGAGCCGCCATCATCATCATCATCATAATCATCAACATCAGTTTGGTTACGTCCACTGCAGGGCAAAGGTCTCTCCCATACTTCTCCAACTACCCCGGTCATGTACTAATTGTGGCCATGTTCCTGCAAACTTCTTAATCTCATCCGCCCACCTAACTTTCTGCCACCCCCTGCTACGCTTCCCTTCCATTGGAATCCAGTCCGTAACCCTTAATGACCATCGGTTATCTTCCCTCCTCATTGCATGTCCTGCCCATGCCCATTTCCTTTTCTTGATTTCAACTAAGATGTCATTAACTCGCGTTTGTTCGCTCACCCAGTCTGCTCTTTTCTTATCCCTTAACGTTACACCCATCATTCTTCTTTCCACAGCTCGTTGCGTCGTCCTCCATTTAAGCACAACCATTTTCGTAAGCCTCCAGGTTTCTGCCCCGTAGGTGAGTACTGGTAAGACACAGCTGTTATATACTTTTCTCTTGAGGGATAGTGGCAACCTGTTGTTCATGATTTGAGAATGCCTGCCAAACGCACCCCAGCCCATTCTTATTCTTCTGATTATTTCCGTCTCATGATCCGGATCCGCCGTCGCTACCTGCCCTAAGTAGATGTATTCCCTTACCACTTCCAGTGCCTCGCTACCTATCGTAAACTGCTGTTCTCTTCCGAGACTGTTAAACAGTACTTTAGTTTTCTGCAGATTAATTTTTAGACCTACCCTTTTGCTTTGCCTCTCCAGGACAGTGAGCATGCATGGCAATTGGTCCCCTGAGTTACTAAGCAATGCAATATCAACAGCGAATCGCAAGTTAATAAGGTATTCTCCATTAACTCTTATCCCCAATTCTTCCCACCCCAGGTCTCTGAATACCTCCTGTAAACACGCTGTGAATAGCATTGGAGAGATCGTATCTCCCTGCCTGATGCCTTTCTTTATTGGGATTTTGTTTCTTTCTTTATGAAGGACTGCGGTGGCTGTGGAGCCGCTATAGATATCTTTCAGTATTTTTATATATGGCCACTCTTCAATAAACATCTCTCATGGCAACTTGGTGAACTGGGTAAGTTTGTCCGTGGATATGTGCCGTCTTTCATAATAAAACATATGATCAGAGATTATCCCCGAACGATAAGTTAAATTGCCAATAGCATGAAAGTCTCCATTGATATCTGAAAAATGGATGCTCTGCAAATCTTTATTTGTATCCGTAGATAGATATGCTGGCGTTCAAGAGAAGAAGGAAAGACTGTAGGTTGCCGACAAAATTCTAGAACGGCTAGAGAAAAACGAAGAAGTGTGGAAAATCAGCATTAAAATAATGCAGCAGATCCAACGAGTTGGAATATATATATATATATATATATATATATATATATATATATATATATATATACATATACGGCGAAGATTTGTGTGAGTGCATAAACAGCCGAAACACGAATTTGCTTTTATTGAATGTCCGCAAGAAGTGAGAGGAAGGCTCTATTCAGGCATTGTAGAGAGGATGCAATGGCGCTGCCGGTGCCGCGGATGCGTGAAGCCGAGCGTACTCCGTTGTGATTGGTTGGTCTATTCGGCAAGAGAACAGCCAGAGCGCACCACCCATGGTCACGAAATCCGGCAAGGTTCGCAAACAAAAGCTTCAGTATATATATATATATATATATATATATATATATATATATATATATATATATATATATATATGGTTATATATGGTTATATGGTTAACCATATATATATATATATATATATATGGTTATATATCCCCTTATATATCCCTACCACTCATCCTGGCATCTGATCATATATATATATATATATATATATATATATATATATATATATATATATATATATCTATATATATATATTGTGGTGGTGACGCTCAAGAACACAGTAGCAATACTGTGAAGATCAAAACTAACTTTTATTGGGCGAACCTGTGCCCACAAAAACAGGCTACACTTATAGCACAACGATAGCGGCGAACACTGTCGGCGATCGTCGAAAATCTGATCAGCGGGTCAAGCGCGTCGGCTTTTATAGAGCAGTCGTCGAATGTTCCAGACTAATCGTTTGGACCCGCGTGCCTTCCACAAAGTTCTACACCATTCGCGTTACGCGATGAAATCAGATAACACAAGGTTCGGCGACAACAGACAGCCGGGTAGAAGCATCGATAACTTTCCAGAAACGTCGGATACATGCAGGCGCGTCCGTCGCTGTGCGATTAGAGTTGTTAAGCGGCGAAACGTGGTCGCCCGATAAAGATAAGTACACGTGTCAATATATATATATAGCAAAGCCTTTATATGTGAACCTATACGGGGAGAGACCTCTTTTAAATACATATTCAACAGGCAAACGAAAGCAGGGAACTTTGAGCCTAGAGGTGCGAAAGCGTGAAGTAGAGTGAACTAGTATATATACATAGAAAATAAGGGCTAACTGTTCCCAACAGCGGCAGGAGAAACTCTGCCGCTCATTGCACTTTACAGAAAGAAAAAAAAATTAAGGACTCTGCAGTTCAGATGGGAGAACATGATCTGAAGCCCCTTACCCTGAAGTCTCTGACAGGTCGGAAGGGAAACTTTATGGCCGTTTTTTTTTCTTGTTTCTCAGTCTTGCTGGGTGTCTTATCCGCCCGATGGTGAGTTTACCAGTAAGACGAGGACACGACTTGTAAAGTCAGCATCGGCTGTTCAGAGATCCGGGAGCTGCGCGAAATGCCCTGAGGCAGGCCTTACGAACAGTCAGAACAACGAGTGACCCGTAAGGGAAGAGCGCCTACTGCTTTTATGGCGCTGTCAGGTTGGCACGTCGGGCACAACAGGAGGTAGAACAGTCTCGACACAATAGCCTAAGGTTAGTACAGCCTCGAACAACGCTTGCGTGCTTGACGCCGCATTTGTAATTTATTGCCCTGGGTCTGGAGCCTGCTGACTGAGAAGAGGTCAAAAGTTTCAAAGTGACAAAGTGGAAAGTGCGGGAAGCCGGTCACATCATAGAGTTACAAAGGCCCAAGTAAAACTCTTGCTTGGGCTAGTTGGTTCATGCTTGAAGTAGCAAAGGCAAGGCGCAGAACACCAGGACGACAGGACCAGGCGCCGGTCTTGTCGGTCGTGTTCTTCTTCTTGAGTCCTGGTCTTCTGCGCCTTGCCTTTACTACTATTACAAAGGCCATCGCAGAGCTTAAAAGAACGTGTGTGATATTGTCCACACACACACGTACCCGCACACACGCACGCGCACACACGCACGCACGTACCTTCTTATATATATATATATATATAGATACTGCCGCAAGCGACCAGGGCATCGGCGCTGTTCTCGCCCAACAACAGAATGGTGCCGAGTGCGTGCTAGCTTACGCCAGCCGCTTGCTGTCATCACCTGCCGAGAGAAATTACTCCATCACCTAGCGGGAGTGCTTGGCTCCAGTTTGGGCTGTGGCCAAATTCCGGCTATATTTGTACGGTCGCACGTTTGCGGTCGTCACAGACCATCACGCACTCTGCTGGCTGTCTTCCCTTCGGGACCCGACTGACCGGCTTGGTCGCTGGGCTTTGCGGCTCCAGAAATTTTCATTTAGTGTCCATTACAAGACTGAACGCCACCACAAGGACGCTGACTGCCTCTCGCGTCACCCCGTGGATACTCCCGATCCTGTTGCGCATGATCCGGTGAGCTGCGTGATGGCTTTGACTGATATGACCGACATGTGCGCCGAACAACAACGCGACGCATCCTTACAGTCCATCATCGCCGGAGTGCAATCTGGCCGCACTGACGGAACGTGCCGCATGTTTGTGCTTCATGACGGCATCCTCTACCGCCGCAACATAAACCCTGACGGCCCTGATTTGCTCCTTGTCCTTCCTCGTCATCTGCGATCCGTCGTTCTCGAACAACTTCACGATGCACCGAGGGCGGGACACCTTGTAGTTTTGCGTACATACGACCGCGTACGACGCCGGTTCCTCTGGCGGGGTCTCTACCGCTCTGTGCGTCGTTATGTCGCAACTTGCGAATTGTGTGAGCGCCGGAAGGAACCTCCCCTGGCACCTGTGGGACGATTTCATCCTATAGAAGTTCCCTCTGAACCGTTCTTTCGCGTAGGCCTTGACCTGCTTGGCCCTATTCTGACGACGACTAGAGGGAATAAGTGAATCGCCATCGCTACTGATTACGCGGCGCGCTATGCGATAACAAAGGCATTGCCCACTAGTTGCGCAACAGGCGTTGCCGATTTTCTCTTCCACGACGCGTCATTCTCCACCACGGTGCACCTCGACAGTTACTTACAGACCGCGGACGCTCGTTCTTATCTCGAGTTGTCGACGACCTTCTCCACCCTTGTGCCACTGAGTGTAAGCTATCCACCACCTACCACCCACAAACGAACGGTCTTACGGAACGTCTCAAGCGAACAATCACAGCGATGCTTTGGATGTACGTCTCCAACGATCACCGCGACTGGGACGCCACGCTGGCTTATGTGACGTTCGCGTGTAACTCGTCCCGACATGACACCCCCGGATATTCACCCTTTTATCTCTTGTATGGTCGCGACCCCACACTGCCGTTTGACACCATCCTCCCTTCTGTGCCACTTGTTGCAACTCGGTACGCTCGTGAAGTCAACGATCACGCTCACATGGCACGTCAGGTCGCCCAATCTCATTTATTAGCCTCGCAGCATACACAAAAAGAGCGTTACGACCGCTGCCATCGCGGTGTTAAGTTCGCGCCAGGTGCTTGGGTGCTCCTCTGGTCACCATGTCGTCGGGTTGCCCTCTCCCAGAAGTTTCTCTCTCGCTACGCAGGGCCTTATGAAGTCCTACGCCAAGGTAACGACGTAAATTACGAGATTTCGCCACTACATTTTGATGCATCCTCAAGTGAGACGCCTGTTGACGTCGTGCACGCTTCGCGGCTGAAGCCATACTTTGCTCGCAATTCTTCGCCTACCATGCGCCGAGACGGCGCTTCGCCACCCGGGAGTCATGTTACGGAAGGATGGAAGAAGAGAGAGGAAGAAGATCGCAGACGCTGGCTGCTGCGTGTAGTTGGTGGTCAGCCATCTTAACTAATCTGACTCATCTTGTATATATATTGTAAATATAGTCTTTCTGTACTCGCAACATCCCCGTAACAATATGTTTCTCTCCAAATTGCACATGGGGCGATGTATCTTTTTCAAACATTGCCTGAGAGTGCGTCTTATATTTTTTTGCGTGCACCCCGTCTTAATCTTTGCATGACAAATACTGCTGACGCTACATTTTTTTAAACGCCAACCACCACTCGCAGACCAACTACATGGCTCGTGGAGTTGCCCTAGACTGCGCACATCAAGGCGGCGCTGCTTGCCGAAAGTCGGGCTACATCCAAGCCGCCCACATGACTTCCGTTTGTGAATCTGTATTGTCCTCAAGGTCGCTGCTGAACTTTACTGAAAAGAACGGTCTGGTGCGTATTCCGTGGGAGAAGTAGTCAGACATACGAAAACGCAAGTTTTACTTCCTAACGTTTCGGCCGCGGCGCGACCTTCGTCAGAGTATGAACGTACAAGAAATAGGCCGCTTCTGAGGGCCGTCACATTGGCACTGTCAAATCGCTAATGGCGCGAATTAGCTTCAAGAAACGACAGATAAAAGACATTTTGTGATGATGCAGTGTCTCAGCCTAACGTTGTTTTATGAAGCTTCTGCACGCCGAGTGAGGAAGCACGTCAGGAAACTAACATGAATGCAACCAATGGAAGCAGCACGAAAAACGATTGAGTCACGCGCACGAATACCGACAGGTCAGCAAGCTGCGTTCGCGGGTAGCAGTGCTTCGTCGGCATGTTTCATTTGTCTTGTGTCACGTCTATTACGCTACAGTGCATCATGCACAGCGCGTACGGATAGTATATTGAGGAGCATGAGGCGCCAGATAACGTCCGCCCCTTTTACGCATTTACACACTTCTTAGCTTCGTCTCTCAAATTTTTTCATTCGTGATTGACATAAAATGGCTTGTAAGGAGATAAAATAACGTAAGGAGAAAAATAGGTACTTGTGATTTCACGATAAGGATGAGGTATGACGTGCGTGCTCTGTGAATAGCGTTCAGATCTTCTCGAAGGTCGCGCTCTAGCAGCAATTAAAACATATCAAGGAGAAAATGTACAATATGAGCAGTATGAGCTCAGTGGCTATGGTGTTGGGCTGCTGAGCACGAGCTCGCGGGATCGAATTCCGGCCACGGCGGCCGCATTTCGATGGGGGCGAAATGCGAAAACACCCGCGTACCTTTAGATTTAGGTGCACGTTAAAGAACCCCAGGTGGTCGAAATTTCCGGAGTCCCCTACTGCGGCGTGCTTCATAATCAGAAAGTGGTTTTGGTGCGTAAAAGCCCATAATATATTTAAAAAGGCAGTAGATAAAAGCGCCACAACAACTCTGTGCGCTGAGATGTCTGAATGTTATACGAACATTTCAATTTCGGGAGAAAATATGTACGCCTAGTATGGTTTCCCGAATCGAGTTCGAAAAGAACTGAAGCGTACTGGGAAATATTTCTTTTGTACTGCAGCGCCAATTAAGAAATATCACCAAGTCGTTAAACATGACAAAAGCGCTGGCGTTTGCCGGCTGAAATAGGGTCTTTTGTTGGGCGTTCAAGGGAAGCACACGTATTTAGCTCATAATTTTTCGCCGACCTTTCCCCGCAGGTGCACTTCATTGTGGAACACAATTTCAATCAGGATCCAGGCTGAATATCTTACGTCGGCGCGCCGGACTGTCGCAACGAACGAGCGGTTTCATAATGAGGAAATGAAATCTCGAAAGATTTCAGTAACTTTCCCTCCTTCCCTTTCATCATGAACACGTGTTTTGTTACTTCGAATCAGGAGGACAAAGAGAAGCCCAAGCAGGGACCGAGAATTGCTCCACTATGCTCGGTCTCCTCCGAGGCCAAAAGAGAATTACAATAAAAGAAAGGTACAGAATGAAAAAAAAAATAAACAAAACATATTTCTACACATTGTAGATTTGAACTATAACATCTTGATGGAGTAACTGGGGTTGGGTATTAAGGGAAATTATTTGCTGTGCAGTCAGAGACAAGATTTTCAGAACCATGCACAGACCTGTATGTGACGTGTTAAAATTAAATCATTACTCAGAATTGACTACGCTCTTATATAATTTTAATAGTGTTCAATTACATCCCTGAACAATACAGTTCAGTCTCCTTCACTTGTCAGTTACTAGCAACGTTCTCCCGTTGCGTTTAATGAAGAAGTTGTAAACAGCGACAGTATTTCAACTTGGCGGCAAGCATTGGTGCTAGCGCGTACGTTTTGTTCTTGGTGGTACAAATACGATCGGGCTACGGAGAATATTTGCGGCGCAGTATCATGTCCGCTCATGCTTGTAGAAGCTCTGCTATATTTGATAACACTCGTAGATGCAACAAAAAGAACGGTTAAAAAAGAATGTGGCAGTTTCACTCAACAGGCAAATCATTGATGTTGATTGAGTGATTGATGGCAGGGTTCGTAGTTCGTTTCATCATCAGCCGTATTAATAGCAGCAAATGTTAAGATGAAGAATGACTTTATTTTGGTTTATAGGCTACAAACCCAGGAACGCAGTCAAAAGGCGGTACGGCATCGGAATAAGCATTGTCCTTCCTTTAATAAAAATGAATAACTAACACACGTCAAACGGACATCTCGCAGCGAATTATTCCTGTTGCAACTTCAAAATTACATCTTAGCCCAATGTAGCAAAGAAGACCAACAGAAAAATAATCCGACTCTATATTACCGCTTGGCAAGCGCCTCCTTGCAGGAGGCGATGGCTTGGCTGAGGCGCATTTAGAACGCAAGCGAGAGCTTGAGCAGGGTTGCCAGATTGGGCTATTATTAGCCAAATTGGGCTACTTTCTGTCCGAGCTGGCTCCAGAATTTTCCTTTTGGCTAAGTGGCTATTTTTAGGATACATCTTCTTCCTGTGTAAAAAAAGTAAATATAGTTAAGCACAAATGAAAATCACATTGGAATCAAAATGCAGACGACAGCAGGTTAAAGAAATTAAGCGCGTCTGCTACAAAATCAACATTTGCAAGTTCTATCTGAGAGAACACATGCATGTCAGAAGATCAAGGTTCGCGGGCTTTTGATAATTTTAATTAAGAAAGCTGGCCTCAGGAAACACGTCTCCATCCGCGAACTAACGCTACCCACGCGCGCGCGCGCGCGCCAGCGAACATAGACTGTTGCTGTCTCCACATGTTAGCTTTCGGCGGCCTACGTTTTAAGCAAGAGATGCTTCTAGCTGCCGTTGACGGTGCACCGCGGGTGACCTCGGCTCCAGAAGGGAGGGAGAACACCAAGCTGAACCTAACCGAAATTTGCCGAATGAGCTGCAAGTTCTGCAAGCACGAACACATGCACACATCTTACGGAAATGCACAGAGATCAGAGCAATATACATACGTAGAGGACAACACAGAACCGGACCTTCTCGAGGAGCGATGGCTAGCACTCTGACTAGCTCGGAACTACACGACCAACTATGGCCAATCCAGCGGGCCCAGGCAGCAGTGGAAAGGCTATGCCCCACCGCATGTCATGCCCGGGTGGCCTGAGCCCGGGCCGGCAACATCGCCGGTGGTTTTCTCATTAAAGCTTTTTCCTTCCTTCCTTCCTTCCTTCCTTCCTTCCTTCCTTCCTTCCTTCCTTCCTTCCTTCCTTCCTTCCTTAGATGGATAGCTAGCTTCTTTTGTATGCCTGATCTGCGGCCAACAAATTGTACTTTTTAAATATGTCTCAGAAGGTTCTTCTAGAAGGCAAGTTAACTGCTCGGAGCACTCGTTTGTGTAGACTATGAATGAGCAAGCGGTTAGTTGCACATGTGGTTCCCCAAGCTAGTAGTCTTCACTATATGTGAGAGTAAACGATGAAGTAATATAGTAGCATTTTCGCTGAAGAGTGCTTGGAATTTGTTCATTATACCCACCGAACGTGCTATTTAGGTACGTAAATACTGAATGTGTAAGGACCAAAGTAAGTGCTCTAGAAATTTCAATGAAGTTTTTGGACTAGGACAGTGTGTAGAAATGAAAGGTTGAAACTTACATGGGCAGACTTGTTTCTAGCTCTAAATATGACATGTCTTGCTTTCGCAAAATTCAGTCGACGTTGGTCTGAGCTAAGCCATACTGTAAAATTACTTAAGCAAGCGCCAGCGCTAACTTGTATGGCAAAAAGTTGTGCCTAGAAAAAAAAACATTTGCGTCATCAGCATAAATTTTATGTAATTAGTGTGGGGTACGTTAACTATACCATCAATATAGAGTAGAAACAGGACATGGACGCAGTATGGGTCTTTGGGGAGCACTTGCGGCGATGTGCCCAGGATCAGAACAGGCGCTCAAGCCTGTTATTTAAACAACTGGTCGAGAAATTCGGTGCAAATCTTCTAATTTTATAGCGATGCATCGTTTTTAAAAGAATACTTAAAAGTATTCTGATGGGATATAGCGTCACGTTCATGTTGGAGGATTGTCTCTTCCGACAGAGGTTCTGTCGTCGAACTAAAATAAAGAATTTAAAGAATAAAAAATTTAAAGAAAAGAAAATAAAGAATTTGAATTTGAATTTGAATTTGAACTGGTTAAACACAGCTGCAAGTGAGCCTGGCTGTGCACGATACTGAGGGCACTATAGTGCACTATAGCACAGTATACGGCTGATGGTTTCCTCTTTACCACAGCGGTCACAGGCTGGGGTGTCTGCCATTCTCATACGGAAGGCGTAAGCATTAGTGAACGCCACACCCAACCATAGTGTGTATATAATGACGGAAGAAGAAGGGTGATGGTGTTGGAAAAGGCGGGGTTACCTTGGCGTGCTTGGCCTGCAATTGTTCCGGCTCAGCCTCTCTTACGTTATTCGTCCGGAAGTTTCACCAAACGTTCATCAACTCGGTGTCTCGGAGGAAAGCGATCAGCAGTTGTAGAACACTTTTACTTACTACTACGGGCTTTCTGGCAAAACAGAGCGTAGTCATAGCCCGAGCGTGGAAAACCCTATTTTGTAGATTTAGAAATAACACCTTTCTTTATTTTGTGAACTGCGGGCACAACCCGCCAATATGCCCGACATCGGCAACCTCGCCACGCAAGGTAGAAAGCGAAGGAGCAGATCGTCCCGTCTTAAATAACGACGCCTGTGCGTAGGTGGATCAAGTTTTAACTTGATACTTAATGGCAGCCTCTTACAAGTAAGTCCTTTCACCAGAAGAAGGAGATATATTAAACCATCTGGGGAAAAAATTGCACGGTGCACAAATCGTCAAAAAAGCACTATATGCTGTATACATTAGAAAACTAGACCTCCCACACACACATGCATTTGCTCGCTCGATCTCTCACGAGGCTAAAGGTTCCGTTGGCCAGCTCCGGAGGGTTCGAACACGTGTTCTTCTTTATGTTGTTCCATATATTTCTAGTTAAGTTAGTTGTTTGGATCTTTGTTGTGTTATCCGCAACAGCAGCAGAACCTTTGTAAATATACATAAATTCTTCCCCAGTGCACCATAAACAACCAGGCTCAGCCTGGTAAACCTCCTTGCCTTTCCCTCATTAGTTTTTCCCACTGCATGAAATACAAGTTCGTCGCGCTCTGTAACAGATTCGATAGAAAAACGACAAAGCTCTGTATTAGTGCCCGGAATACTTCAATGTGGTGGCCTTGGCGCAAAGCAATAATAAAAGGAGGGCAGACACTGACGCGCGAAGTTTTCCTCATTAGGCTGATTACAGGGTGCGTTCTACGGTGATTGATGGTACCTAACAAACAGATGAATTCTCCGTAACAACAAGCATGGCGAACACCCTAATGGCGTGTTCGTGTTGTAAGGGATGGTTGTGGGAAACAACAGCTGTCGCGCTGCTTCTCTGGCGGCGTTCCCTTTCGTAAGCACAGTGCCGAAGAACAAAAAAGTGAGAGACAGGGAAGCACGTGGTCTAATGTGGCACGAAAACATAGCTGCGACCATTAGTAGAATTAGACGTGCGAGCGAACACCAGACGCACCCTGCGGAGCCCATGACAAATGTATTAGCGAATTGAGCAAGAAGCACAGTTAATTTGCGCTTGCTTTCATGGGCAGCGAGCTCATCACTCGGAGTTCCTGGTTTCTCACGCAAGGACGTGGTTAATTACAAATTTCGGTTATTTCACAAGAACTACGCGTCTAATTCGTTTTGTGATTGGATTGATTTTTTATTCAACATCGCCGCTGGGGAGAAACCAACTGTGTACGATTTGTCGCGCTTTATATTTGCACCGCTGAACAGGCTGTTGTGTTTTTAGCGACATGAAAGGAAAAGAAAATGCCTATATTTCAACAAGAGAGAAATATACTGAAAAAAGAAAGGGAGAAGACCGGGATGTCAACCAGGAAAACAGCTGGTTGGCTACCGTACGCTGGGCGAACAGAAAATAGGGATATAAATAAGAGAAATGTAAAAGCGGTGAATGTGTATACGTGCGCTGACAGCACCACGCAGTCGAAGGCGCTCGCACAAGCCAGCCGTTTCCAAAAAACTTCCTTTGGGGCCGATTATTAGTGGGGGAGGTTTTTCGGTAGTGTCTCTACGCTCATGCGAACAATGCAGCGAACATTTATTGTCTTCGTATGCCGAATCATGGACAGTGGCACAATAGGTGGTCTTCACACAGAGGACTGACATCACACGCGGGACTGTCAGTCATTCCAATAAGTGCTAAATAAGCTCTCCTGAAAGCAACTTACAACCACAACCCCCACAATATATCTGTGAATGAGTGTGTGTCCCATTGCCTTTTGCGTGTGCTGTGTTGGTAGCCCTGTTTTAAACATTATGGAAAACCACCAACTCGACAAATCTGCCTTTCTTCTACAGAAAAAATGCCTCGCATCGGCTCAGTTCGGGTGAAGGTCCGAGTTGCAGTGAATGGTCTAATCTGCCCAATCTGGTGCACCCCATATGTGCCGTATTCCCCTCGTCTAACGAAAATATGCGTGCCAAAGGTCGAAGCTGCCTCGCAGCGTCTGTCCTAGAGAGTGAAATCAGGACACAGTGGCCTTCCTCATGTAAGGCTCGAGTAGCCTTATCTGCGCCATCATTTCCAGTGATACCGCAATGGCCGGAAAACCAATGACAAGAAATATCATGGCCTTTTGCTTTCAAGTGGCGGTTGAGCACCCCGATTTCTCACGTCAATGCACCGTGAGTTTCACGTCGAAGGAACGACTGCATGCATTGTAATGCCGACTTTGAGTGCCGAAACTTCGACTTTGAGTGCCGAAACTGAGTGCCAGCACTCTCTGTATCGATCATCTGAAGCGCACCGTGGGGAGCCGCGAGCTCTGCAGCTGTAGACGTTGCTCAACAAAAGCTTTCAACGTTTTAAGCCTATTAGAGAAGCCTTCTCCAAGGAATCCAGAAGAAGTGGCCATTACGTGTCCTGATGGCGACTGATCACGAATAAGGGAGGGAAAAATGGGCACGCGATGACGCATCGATGGAGGTGCTTGCACCTGGTGAAAGGGTGACTTGTAAGTTAATAAATCGCTTGCTACGCAATGCCAGTGCAGAAACACTGCGTGATACCAGCCTCGGCAGGTAGACATTTATACTTCACCTGTGCGGTTATCAACGCCAACTCGCGTAAAAGTTATTCGTTGCCGCGCTAAAAACATCACGGAATATTCCACCAAGAGTTCAAGCTAAGCAGCTTAAAGAAGGTTGCAGACGACCTGTATTCAATATATATCCCTCTTCTGGAAGAAATTCACCGTCATTATTATTGCTAGTTGGGGTACAATAATTTAAAGTGATCTTTCTTTACAGGCACGTAAGTGCGAACGTCTAGATAGGCTACAAGAATTTTCAGCATGCCTCTACGCAATACGTTGTTTTGAAATAGCTTTTATTCTGAAGCCATGCCTACAATGTAGATAAATGATCCCTAATAATGTGTGTAAACATGGCAAACACTAATAACGTATATCTACTGATGGAGAAAAGTTTCTTTGTCGGAACGGTATCCGCAGCTTGAGACATTTATTCTTCGACCACTGCTGATTCCTTCGTCTCCATCTTCCTGTGAACCCCTGGCTTCTATGAATTTCTATGTTTTCTATGAATCTCTTCGCCACGAACTCAACCAGCTGTACGACCGACTATTACCGCAAGAAGGAATTCTACACCACTGAGAAGGCCTCACGTCACAGAGGAAGGCCATGCAAGCGCTACTGCGCTTCTTTTGATCTACCGGCCTTTGTCGACGTCTCTAACTGGAACTCCCTTCGTGTGCGTGTCTCTGTGTGTGCACTTTTTTGTCCCATTCCTCTCTGTCCTCTTTCTAACCCCCCCATCTCCAAACCCCATTTTAGGGTAGCAAACCGGAGACTAATATCTGGTTAACCTTCCTGCCGTTCCTCTTCATCTCTATCGCTCTCTCTAATCAGCAACAACGCGAAACAACGTTTTGGTATACCAATACTATCGTGGTGATCTTATTATCCTAGCATAATACTATATAGCAAGCTTTTTGTCATAATAAGAGAAGGCGAAGAAGTGACTCTTGTGCGGAACCCGCACCACATTCGTCTACTAGAGATACTGAGACCGTCGTAAGAAAGGCGCTACATCCTGCAGCTGGTGCTCCCAAGGCGCTCACCCGCACTAGCAACACGGTGTCTGGTGAGGCAGTCAATACGTCTACTGCAAACGCTTGGCCTGCACTTCCGACATTAAGTCCTCCAGCAGAACAAGGATCGACGGTAGATTACCAACACACCAATGACGGCACAGATCGCGTGCGAGGTCAAGAAAAGCAAGTAATCGCTATAATCAAGTCTCTAATGAAAGTCATTCGCGTGTTGATAAATGACATGCAGACGCCATCTGCTCGGGGTGCACTGCAAGTGCTGGATGGTCTGGATCCGGTTGTTGCAAGCCTCGAGTAGCAATCACAATGGCTCTACCTCAGCCGTTCTTAAGACAACTCAAGGAAGCGTCTATTATGCAATGGGATGGCCGTGAACTGAAATCCCGTATTGCTGATTTTCGCCATTACGTTTTAACCAACCGATTCCCCATTATTGTCGTCTCTGAACGGAACCTACAGAAACCCGTCTGGATCTCAGGCTATGAACCTTAAGTGTCATCGACTTGTAATGAAATTAGCAAGGTGATCATCTACATTGTGAACTGACTTATGTTGTTCATCCAGTGTGGCCACATGACAGTAATCAGTATGTCTGTTTGACCGTGAAAACACACAGTTTGGTTTGCTCTTTTGGGCACTTACCTTTCTTGATCAACTCGTTTCGACAAACAAAGACTGAGTGACATTATAGATGTGACTCCTGGTTCATGGATTGTTCATTCATTCAAATAACTTTACTGAGTGCCTTGCGATTGGGTGGGGTTAGCCTGGACCCCGCCTAGGTTTCGGCCAAGGGTTGCAGGCCCTTGGCGGCTTCCTCCGCTCGCTGGACGGCCCAGAGTTGGTGCTACAGGTCCGAGCTGAGCAACGCCGACTCCCAGCGCGCGCGGAGGCTGTCGCTGTTTGAGGCTGCATCCCCGTTATCCTGTATTATAGCCGTAAATTCCCATAGGATATGCTCCAGGGCTGCTCTAGAGTCGCAAAGTCTGCACTTGTCAGTCGGGCACAAATCTGGGTGTATTAGGTGCATGATAGCTGGACTCGGATAGGATCTGGTCTGTAACTGATGCCATTCGATGGACTGATTTTTGCTTAATTTTGGGTGCGGCGGCGGGAATGTGTGCCTCTGCACTCTATGGTGTCGTATAATTTCGTGAAATCTGGTCATTCAGTCTTCCCACTCCTACTCACCGGTAGTCGATGAGGCGTAGCTAACCGAGGTTCGGTCCGTAAGCTCTCGAGCCATGCGGTGAGCCGACACATTCCTACCATCTGGTAGTGTGTGAGTGGGTGTCCAGATGAGATCGACACTTTTTTCGTGGTTATTAGCTAGTTTTAGGAGTCGTAGTGCCTTTGGGGAGATTCGACCGTTGGCGAAGTTTCGTATCGCCGTTTGGGAATCACTAATGATTATTCCCGCTTGTGTTTGTGGTATGGCTCGTGCGATAGCTATTTCCTCTGCGGTTTCTGTTAGCGTGACTGTAGCACTCGTCGTACACTTTTCCTCGTAACTTATCACCACTGCTGCGTAGGCATTGTTGTTGGGGATCTTAACGCGCCTCATTCACTTCGGCGAAGCATCAAGGTAAATTCCAAAGGAAGAAACTTCGTTTCCTTTGCCTCCGACAATGAACTTTGCTGTCCAGTCAACGGCACTCTTACTTTTCTGCGCGGCCGGACGTACAGTAGTTGTTTAGACTTAGCTTTTGCCTCGCGATGCCTCACTCGCCGCGCGCTTTGGTTCGCAGATATAGAAATCCATGGAAGCGACCCAGATTCCTACCTACTTGAAGATAAAAGGCCTAACCAAATCCGTTCCATCAAATTTTAAACAAACAAGAGGATGGCCCGTATTTAAATCACTTATGGAAGACGCACGCCACGAAGGCTTTTCGTCCACAGAAGAAATTCAGATCGCCAAGGCTATGCAGGATTCTATCCGTTCATTTCGGCCATTAGAAAAATACAGAGATTTTGATGCGGAAATACAGGGCCTCCGTGCAATCCGCCGGCGAGCGGAGCGACGGTACAGACGGACTAAATCGGTTTACAACCTTAGAGAGGCCAGACGCGTTCAAAAGAAAATTCAGCGTCGCTTTGCTGTACTGCAAAATCAACGCTGGAAATCCTTTTGTGAGTCTCTCGATCCGCTCGAACCAATCTCTAAACCTCTGTCGGTTGTCTTGAGGACAGGTCGCGTATTTCGAACAGCTCCTCAACAGCGCCGTCCATTTAAATCTCTAGCCCTCCCTCAAGGACGCCGAGAAGTCGACGCAGTGGAAGACTGCTGCGCAAGGACCGCGGGTCCGGCGGTTCCCTATTCAGCTGGCACACCTATTCCTATTGTCCCCCCTTGCTCCGGAGATCCTCGTATGGACGCACCTTTCTCCATCGAAGAACTGGAGGCCGCTCTTTCTGGGTGCAGGTGATCTTCGTCACCAGGACCCGATGGCATCAGATACTCTGCGCTTGCAAACCTTGGTCAAGGGGCCAGAGATTCACTCCTTGGCCTATACAACACATCATGGCGTGACGGCCTGGTCCCTACCACGTGGAAATCCAGTAGCCTTGTTACACTCCTCAAGCCTGGCAAATATCCTTTGGAATTGTCATCTTACCGCCCAATAGCACTGGTCAGCTGTGTCGGCAAGGTAATGGAGCGAATGATCATTACACGGTCAGAATGGTACTTGGAATTTTACAGCGTATATCCAGAGGTAATGGCTGACTTTTGATGCGGATGCTCGTCAATAGATAGTGTTATTGACCTTGTAACATATGTATATCACCAGAAACATCTGAAACGAATCACTGTGGCCTTATTCCTTGATGTTAAAGGTGCGTACGACAATGCAAATCATCATGTAATTTTGACCACCTTAGAAGCTTTAGGGATTGGTGGACACGCCTTCAGCTGGATAAGCTGCTATTTGAATGTAAAATCTTTATTTTGACTGAAGACGTACAAACGCCGTCTAGCTAATCCAATCGTGGTGTACCGCAAGGCGGAGCACTCAGCCCTACCCTGTTCAACCTCGTGCGCGTTGATCTCGCCAATTCGTTACCGCAAACCATTCAGCTCTCCATATATGCAAACGACATTTACATACGGGCATCAGGAGTGACACGTGTACAAGTCCGCACACGAATTCAGAAGGCTTCAACGACTGTGTCAACATACCTAAGAAGGCAAAGCCTGAAGTTTTCCCCTGAGAAATGTGCACTCGTTGCTTTTACTCGCGATGTGATGCTTTGCGGATTAATGACCAAATTGTACGATACAAACAAACGCACCAATTCCTTGGCATCATCATTGATAGAGACTTGTCTTGGAGCCCTTAAGTCTCGTACATCACAAAGCGTTCGGCCGCCATTGTGGACCTTCTTGCATTTCTCGGAGGGAAATCCTGGGGTGCAACAGTACTATCAATGCTGTAACTGTTTAAAGCACTGTTTTTGGGCTTCCTGCGATACAACTTACCTGTACTAGGAAATACTTGCACTACAAATATCCGCAAAATCCCGAGTGTGCAAGAACAAGCAGTCAGAATTTGTCTCGGTCTCCCAAAAACTACGTCATTGATTGTGACAGTGGCCATTGCCAGAGACGCTCCTTTGACAGTCTACATTGGTACAGATGTCCTGACAACGCACATTCGACACCTGATACAGATTCCTTCATACCATTTAGCTTGCTTGCCAGCAAAGCGGCCGCATTCAGCTTTTGCCAAAAGTATTGTAAGGCATCAGTCCAACTCGCCATCACATTTTACGCCTGCTAAACGATTATAAGACCCGTTGTGGTGTTAGAACCGGCCCCAAGTGCAATTGACAATTCCAGGTATCAGAAAGAAAGCTGGAGTGCCGTTGCAAGCTTTAAAGCAAGCAACATTTCATTGTAACACATTCACAACGTGCACAGATTCCGGCAACATGTCTACACAGATGGTTCGGTAAAACTCAACAGCTCTGCTGCTGCAGTCATCATCCCGGCAAGATCTGAAGAAATCAAATTAAAAACTTTACGTGTGACCACTTCGACAGGTGCAGAACTTGTGGCACTCCGTGCTGCACTTGCTTTCATTAATCAGGAACCACTACAACAATGGACTGTCTCCGACGACTCCAAGGCATACAAAGTGCATATAAAGCCCAATGCGCCACGGACCCAATGAACAACTGGCCTAACAAATCCGACACATACATCACCGCAGCCATGACAAGGGACACAACCTAATCTTTCAACGGCTTCTAGGACATTGCAGCTTCAGCGGGAATGACAACGCCGATGAAGCTTCCCGATCTGCACATGAAAGTGGCCAACGTGTCTTGAGTCCGCTTGTGCGAACAGACGCTGCTGCTGGGTTGAGATTGATGTCCCGTAAATGTACTCTGCCCCTGTGGGACTCGAACCTTTTCTCCATGTGTCGTTTGCGTTCGTTGTCTCCGGACATACGAATGCACCTACCGCCTGGGTTACCACGACGTGAACAGACCATGCTGTACCGTCTGTGGCTAGGCGTTGCATTTACGAACTCCTATGCTTTCCTTATTATAATGGCCAGCAGCCCCACGTGCGACACATGCAACAATGATGAGACGCTCGCACATATTATCTGTGTTAGCCCCGCAATGTAATGCCCAGAGACAAATGGTGTGTAGAGTACTGGACCAGTTGGACAATCGTCCACTATCAGAACTTAAAGCTTTAGGTCAGTACTCCCAAAGAACATCCGCGCAGAGGGCATTACTCGGTCTACGGGGCTTCACGATAGACTTTAAGAACGCCGCCCCCTACCGCTCTGTAGCGTACGCGGTTTGTTCGTGCTCGTCTCTCTTTCTCTCTATCTCCTCCTTCCACTCACTTTCTCTGTTTATCCCCCTTAACCTTTCCCCCGTGCAGGGTAGCTAACCGGAGCTACCTCTGGTTAACCTCCCTCCCTTTCTATGCATCCTTTTCTCTCTCTCTCTCTTTCTTTCTTTTGTCCTAATAATTATTCAACGGTCTTGTTCCCAAAATTTGCTGCCCTTTTAAAGAACTCCCTGAGACTATGCCCAATACTTAACCTCTCCTTGCTAACTGTTTCCTAAAATAGCTTCGGTGTTTCCTAAGTGACGAAGGAAGAACAAACCTGCCGTACAAACGCACGCCTCCAACATTGCCCTGTATTCTTGCTTGAAGGCTGACAATATATATATATATATATATATATATATTGTTTGATGTTCGCACGCGTCATTTCACAACTTGTTATACTAGGGCCTGTCAGCGCCAGACATCAGATTAATATTCGCTGACTAATAGAGGCCCAAGTAAAACATAAAAAAGCAAAAAACAAAAATGAAAGTATGCCTGTTAGATGAACAAAACATGCGTGGCAAAGACGCATGGCTCTTCTTTCCGCTCCTGCGTTCTCGAATTCTTTTCGTACAACGCCAGCTGTTTTGTGCTTGAGAGAGCAAAAGAGTAATTTCTGCTCGCTCATATTGCCGCTCTTTCCGCGAGATAACGACTTCTTTTTATGATCGTTGGAAGCAACATGCGATGCATTCGAAAGCATGCCGCCTTCGCGACACGCACTGCTTTGGGGTTCGAAGAATGGGACGTTGCGCTGTCAGTTGAGTGAGCTGTAATATCACATGTCGCTTTAGGAAGCAGGCAAACACGAGCAACGCTGGTGGACGGCTGGTGTTCCTGACACGGCACTGAGCACACACCGTAGCATAGGCTGAAGTGCGACTGGAAGATGGAAAACCGAAACAACCTAAGGAGATACGGGGAGACAGCCTCGGTTCTGACTGAGGGTCTTTTTTCTTTAAACACCTTGGAGAAGGCCATTTCTTGAAACGCTTGCACCGAAATCAGACTTCGAGCCCCTTGTTTTTCTAGAACTGATTCCTTTAATTGTGCACGATATAGATAAACGAATAGTTATATCGTTTCCATCAATCTCGATTGTTTCAGAATGATAAATTTCTCGTGACATCGCAACTTCCCACATTCACGAATTGGTATCGTTGCACCGCAAGCCTTGGCGAGAGAGATCACTAGCTTTTTTGCTCAACCCCTTTTCCAGCCCCTTTTCTTTAATCTTGTGAGAGAATTTATTGCACCCGCAATGTGCAGCACCTTTCCCATTTTGTAATGTCCTCCTACGATGCAGATCCTTGGTCACGCGCTCATGTCGCTGGCACTCTGCTGAATCGATGAAGTATATTCAGGGAGAACAATCCCGTTCCCCTGAGCCTAAGTACTGAACGTGGTTCTAGCCTCTGTTTGCACATTCAACCCGCTTTTGCGCCTGTGTTGTTTTCCGCGGGGCTACATGACTTTGCTCTTGTGGGACTGTTTGTTACCGAATGAGCACTCATGGGAAAACGCGAGAGATGCGCAAATAATGACTTACTTATCCCGTTACGTTTATTTCTGTCATTTATCTCCTTCGCTATAATTTGAGATTGCTGAGTTAACCATGCCAACAAATGACATCCATAGTATGTATTGTTCTCAATAGTAATAATGTAGATTGACTATCACTGACTCACTACTTTCAAGCGAGTTTTTTTCATTCATGTTTCTTTCTCGTCGCAAGGAACACGGTAAGACGACCTGGTGCTATACGTCACAGTTTGCTCTGACTGACATGAACGCAGTTTCCGGTTCTCTTCAAACGCACGCTTCGGGATTGCGAACAAAACTTCTTGCGGGGCCGCTTGCATCGCAAGTAAGAATCTGTGGCCTTACGGCTGTTTGAACCCGCACTAGTGTTGTGGACGCGTCTCACGATGGAGTTTCTCGTGTTGCGTTGTTTCCAATATACCTAGTGAGCGTCACGTAATGCTCACTCATGCCTATGAGCGTCTTTGTGAAGGGAAGTAAATTCAGTAATGATTGTGCTCATTGAGGACCCAAGTCCCAGTCCCTCAATATATGTTGGTTTAAAAACGCATGCCGAATCAAATGCGCGACAGGGAACAGTTGATAACACTGTGCGCTTGAGGGGGCTAACAGATTGAGTGATTCTCCGGGACTGGCGATGATAATGATGTCCGCGAGTAAACTAGTCGCGATGCTGCAGTTTAGGCCGCATTTACTGCAACTCTTGGATTAACGTAAAGCTTTCAAATCAGCATGTTTGACAAAATTCAATAACTTAAGTGAATGGACCTGAGCGCTATGAAATGTAACAGGAAAAAAAAAAAAAGCGAATCGACCATCCGCCGTGATGGTATTGTGCACTAGCATCAAGAAGTTGCCGTGTCTCGTCCTCAGCAAGCCATCATTTATGATAACCCGAACGCACATAATATGTCCACGTGTGCCGCGAGTGACGCGGGTAAACTCAAACGCAGTTGTATAATTAACTTGGCCAGGTGGTCATGAGATTCATTTGTTTGAGATACACCCTTGAAATCTAAGGCGATGTAATATGTATGTTAACCCGAGCAGGAACGCTAACAAAAGAAACGGGTCAGTCCCGTGATTCACCATCTGTAAGATTTTCATTTTGTTTTTACGCAGCCTCCCGGGATAAAAACTGCAATCGCCTAAGAAACCTAAATAGCAGCAAGAATGCACGCTCAGCCATAACATGAACAATGAGAGAAAATAAAAAAAAGATTACTCGCCGCGTGGGGGAGCACAAAATCTCTTTGTTGAGCCGCGAGAATTTTTACACATCGAATGTTCATTACATCAGAATGAAGAGAAATGAACGAGATCCGCTTGTCTCATCAAAAATGCGTCGCTTCGAAGGGGCGTACAGCATTCGCGTTGATGTTCGCAGAACGTGCACCATTGCGCGCCGCTGACGGTTACGTGCATATTTTTTTCGCCCTCTTTCCGTAGCTCGCCGATTTGGCCCGCCTCCGTGAAATCTGCGCCGGGCAGGATCTGTATGTTTCCTCGCAGCGACCAGGGACAAAAAGAAGAAGGAAAAGAAAGAAGCGTTATGAACCGGGAAGAAAATCTGGGACAGAACGCTGCCAACACGACGACCGCGTATTTGAGGAGGTTTCCATACCACTGCGGAAGATTTCGAGATCAGGTTTTTTTTTTCTGCCGCAAGCTCGCTAAGCGTGCATTTCGCATTCCATCGATCTTTCTTCCGACGTTCCTCGAGGACCTCTGGAATTCAAACGATGTCACAGCGAAACTCAAAGCACTCAAAGCTAATACATATATATATATATATATATATATATATATATATATATATATATATATATATATATGTGTGTGTGTGTGTGTGTGTGTGCGTGTGTGTGTGTGTGTGTGTGTGTGTGTGTGTCAAGCAAGAAAGAAAGCAGGGTGAAAAGTAGAGTGGTATTAAAGTATACGTGGACCTTGCCACCCAATAGCTTTGAAGACATCTGTGTTAGAAGAAGCCTAATGCGCTGGCTTGGTTCTGGTCTTCCTTGTAGGTTTTCCTGCAGTGCTGTTCAGTCCGCAGTGGTCGAGATCGGAAGCGGGTTCTTGAATCGACAATAAGTTTATGAGATTTAGTTTATTGCAGAGAAAATATGTCCTTCATACACGTTCTTAGAGACTATCTTTTCGCATTCGAAAAGCAAACGAAAAGCTTAAAATGAAAGCCTGAATATTCGAAAGTAGTGTATGGACATTACTTTGGAAAATTTGCGAATTTCTAACGAAATGTGCATTTACGTTTTCTAATATTCATTGCTATTTCTGTGACCACTGTTCCTCTAGGCATCAAGAAGCCCGTATTGTCACATTGGTGCAAGGTCGCGGAAGAACGATTAAAAAACACCGTTTGAAGACGGAAATAATTTCGACATGTTTCTGTAGCCTCAGCTATTACAAGAGCTGTGATGACCACCCATTGGCTCTAGACATAATGAAACGAGATAGAAGTTATGTTCATATAGAAATTCGAGAAAATATTCACATATTGCCAGGAAATGAATTTTGGAACTCAGACGTCGAATATCCTCCATGGCTGCTTACACTTTAAAAAATCGAATTGTCAGTAGATGGGATATTCAGAAAAAGAGACATGTTCATTCAAGCTGCTGAACAACTAGTTCTTTACCAGATATATATGCGGTATTCAGGATACACACACACGTCTATACAGATGGCTCCTGTACAGCAACCTCTTCAACTTCGTCATTCATTATACCGCACCTCAACAAACAAGGATCATTTACGTTATGTCATGCGACTTCGTCCACAACGACTGAACTGTTCGCAATCCTATGTCCGATAAAATTTATATTGTTAGTAAGAGATGCACAAAAATAGGTAATTTTCAGTGATTCACAGGCGGCTCTAACATCACTCTGCAGCACAAAAGGGAAAACATTCAGTAATAGTATAATATACGAAACACTTATAAACCTCACAAAGACAAGCAAAGCGAAACATGCAATAGCATTCCAGTGGATACCAGGGCATTGTAACATTCCTGGCAACACAGCAGCCGATGAAGCTGCACGACAAGCACAACTCAAAGATGATGCGGTTCCGCTCCCAATATCAAAGAATAAATTACGCTGCATTATATGGACAGCGTCTTTGAAAATGGGTAGAAACACTTGGTTTGACCAGAATTCTAAGAGCTCGGATTTGTATCATATTGATCCGTTTATTGAATTCCAATTTTCATTGTCGTTAGACAGAAATATGGCAACCCTTATTCATCGATTAAGGCTAGGCACTGCACACACAAAGCATTTTTTACACGGAATTGGCCATGCGGAAACCCCCGAATGTGATTGTGCATTTGTAGACGAAGATATATATCACCTCCTTCTAGATTGCCCACATCACGACACACCAAGATACTGACTTAAATCAACCCTAATTAAATTAGACCGCGGACCTTCCTGCTTAAAGAAACTTTTGGGTCTTTGGCCAACAACGTCTTTGCATAAGAGCGCTTTTACAGCACTAAAGACTTTTTTTGAGGACAGCGGCATTGTTGGATGTTTTTAACGCGTTTATTGTTCCTTTCATTTCAATGTCGCTGTATATATGCATGTGTTTGTGAATTATATAATGTTGACTGTTCTGTTGTGACTATACGTGATAATGGATTTACACGATCAATGTACCACCCACTGACTAGAGACTGAGTTATCAGGCGACCGTATCGTTTCTATTTTTGATACTTTTATCTACATAACTGTGCGAACATTTACATTGTATATTGTATGTACTACGTGTTTCTTACGTCGTAGTCTTCCTGTGAAAACGTTACGTGATAAGTCCTGGTGCTTGTGTGAAGAGGTTATTTGATATGTAATCTTGAACCCTGTATGTTGTATGATGGAACTATTCGAGAGATAAGTAGTAGTCGGTGCCTTCAACTGTGCGTCAACATCTCCTTATATATATATATATATATATATACATATATAAACACAGTGAAAATATAGATAGATGCTGTCTGGCAGTCGCTCCGAATGAGAGCGCAAGGAGCATACATATTCACAGGACACAGTGCGTCTTGCCGTGGTCGACGGGTGGGAGGTGGAATGAGATTGATGCATGTGTGCCGGACATATCGAGTCGACGTGCTATACACATACATGCTTCGAATCCTGGTTTGAGTCAAAACGCGGCGCTAAAAAAAAAAACAAGAATAGGAGAAAATTGTTGCGGCCACTACACATGCGTTTAACTCACAGTACGAAACTACATGGATACATGATAATGGGTTAACATTATATATAGGCGGATCTCACAGACTTTATGGGTACACATTTAATGGAAAAAACTGTGAGCTGATCCCGAAGACAGTGCCTGCAGTCTAACACAGTGTCTCAGTGCGCAAGCTGTCAGGAGGAAATAATGCGAGAAACTGGCAAGTGACGCACGTTTCAGAGAGGGAGATTGGCACGAGAGAAGCAAGGCTTGCGATCGTGGCCTAATGGTTCGAGCATTGGGTTTGTGAGCTGGAAGAGCGAAGTTCGCTTCCACCATCGGTCATACATTTCTATTAAGATTATCGGCAGACTTTACTTAGTTTGGAGACATCTAACAAACAATTCAAGCTGCGTTGATCCTGTCCACAGTGTGCACGAAATAGCAAAAGAGATACGAGAAATAGAAACGTCACTTTGATAAATGATAGTGTGCATGGTCATCTGTATCGCACGCGCACGCAGCTGTCGATACGTCACAATCACCAAAATCTAAGTATGCGATAGCATACTTAGAGAGCTATCGATGCTAAATTCTAGGCCAGTTTTTTGAATTTTTGTTCGTGTCAGATTAGAAGCCGGAATTGATGGTGGTCATGTTCTTTGGGTAAATGCGATGCCAATTGTCTCATAGTTGGTCAAGTGGCAGAGTGGTCATGTCGTCTCAAGATACAATAACTTTTAAGTACACTTCGTTCAACTGGTACAACAATGACAGCTATCTGTGTGAAAGATTAATTCCATTCTTGGCAACACTTTGGATAGCTCGACTTACCGATTTTAGACCAGCATTTGTTCCTTCTGGTTGTTACGATTATAATTTCCAGAAATCAGTAATGTATGTGTCGAATATATTATGCAAGCTCTGCACGAGAATAAGACAAACGCATTGCGCCTATCTTTCAAGTGCGAGAACACAAGGCGCTGCGCAAGCTCTGCATAGCAACAGCTTTCGAACCGTTTGGTAGCTGATGAATAAGTTTCTTCATGCTCGAAGAACTCTCGTAAATTTTCTGACTCCAGTTCTCTTATCTTTGACAGTACTTTGTGCGTCGGTGCATTGTCTTGAGCTACGATTGATGAAGCTTATTTTGTGAGCGCGCAATCCACATAACTGTAAAGGCGAATTTTGTTTTCGGGGACGACGACGAAGTGATCCTATTGCTGAGTGTTTGTTCTCCGTCACCAGTATTTTGTGGTAATTCTCGCTTTCTTCCGGGGAACACTGTTCCCTGCCCGACGGGAATGGAAGTGGAGCCACCCGCACTCCCACCTGATGTAGCGGCGCCCGCGTCGGCAGCCTCAAGGAAGCGGAACAGCCTCTCGAGCGACAGCGAGGCTACCCTGATAGACTCGACCGAGAGCGACGACAGCTCCGACGACGACTACGTGACTGTCCTGAGTAAGAAAGCAAAGCGGCGGATGCTTGGGGCCTCTGTGGACACATCTACTATGAGGACTCCGCAAAGTTCGCCAAAGTACACCATCCTTTTCTTACCTGTGCTACCCACCGACAACATGAGGTTCCTCAACAGGCAAGTTGCATCGGTTGAACTCGAGAGACTGTTGCCAAATGGCATTGAGGACGTACGAGTCAACCCTCGGAAGAATATTGTCGCGGTAGACGTCGCCCAAGCGTCGGCGTTAGATTCTCTGCGAGCTGTCACTGTTCTCGGTGGCATGAACGTCCGTACCATCATCCCGATGGGAAAAGAGACTACTACAGGCGTCATATATGACATTGATGCGGCCATTTCAGGCGAGGATTTACCACTTTTGATAAAGCCTGCCAATCATGGGACCCACATACTACAGGTGGCCCGTCTCGGAACTTCCAGATGCGTGAAAATTGTCTTTAAAGGTGACTGCCTTCCATCGCATGTGAAGGTAGGTCATTTTCGACATGCTGTCCGGCCCTTTGTTCCCAAGCCGCTTCAGTGCAGAAACTGTCAGAAATTCGGCCACGTGAGCGCCGTCTGTGGAAAGTCTGCTATATGTTCCCGCTGTGCAGCACAACACTCTGCAGGCAACTGCCAGGCAAAAACTTATAAGTGTCCGAACTGTCAAGGGCCCCACGATGCCGCATCAAAGGATTGTCCTAGAGTTAGGCGAGAACTCTCCATCTTGAAGAAAATGGTTAGGGACCGGTCGACCCATCGTGAAGCAGCTGCTGACGTCAGGCGACGTCGTTCTCGTCGCAGACGCTCATCAAGGAATTCTGCTCTCCGCACAAAGAATACGCGTGCCGCACAGCCTCTTGCTGTTGAATCTGCTCCAACCTCAGTGCAGAATGTTTCCAAACCGTGTATAGATAACGGAGCATCTGAAAAGACTGCCGTGAATGAGGAATGGCCACCACTGCCAAGGATAAGCCCTGTGGAAAAACCCCAACAAGGAAAGGCACCACAATGCTCCACCCCTCACCAAGATGAGCTGACAGAGCATGACCGCCGAATTGTAACAATGCTCAAGTCTTTGATAAATGCGATTCGCACGCTTGTGGGCAACTCGAATACGCCAACAGCTCGAAGCGCAGTTCAAGTGTTGGATGCCCTGAGCCCAGTGCTTGCAAATCTTGCATAAGCACAATGGCTCTTCCACTGCCTTCACTCCGTGATGAAGTGCGTAGCGCGACAATTTTCCAGTGGAATGCCAGAGGACTTAAATCACGGATTTCATGTTTCCGCCAATACGTTTTCACGAACCGATTTCCTGTAGTGGTAATATGTGAACCGAACGTGTCGAAAGCGCTAAGACTCTCTGGATACGAAACCTTTATGGCGTCAACGTGCGGGCAACCCAGCAAAGTAATTGTTTACATCCGTACAGAACTTACTTACATCCCCCACTCAGTGCAGCCTCATGATGGAAACCAATACGTGTGTCTCCGCATTACAAAGAATAAAGTGGCTTTCACCCTTATCGGCGCCTACATATCCCCATATAGTCGGTTCGACGGCGACCGATTGCGAGACATCCTGACGGCAACTACTGGACCCTGGATTATCACAGGAGATTTTAATGCTCATCACTTGGCTTGGGGAAGCTCCAGAATAGATTCCAGGGGCCGGAAACTTGTGGAATTTGCTTCCGACCATGAACTTTGCATTATGAACGATGGCAGCCCGACGTACTTGCGTGGTGCGAACTATAGCAGTTGCCTAGACTTGACCTTGGTGTCACGGCAACTTGGTCAAAATGTTCGATGGTTCTCTGACATCGAGACTCATGGTAGTGACCATATTCCCACCTACTTAATTATCAATGGATTTGGAAGCTTCTCCTCTTGTACTTCCCGACAAGCATATATAAGGTGGCCAACGTATAAGACAAAGGTGGAAGAGGCATGCAAAGAAGGATTTACCGGCACCATTGAAAACCTTATTACAAGTGTACTGGAATCGTCTAAGTACACATTTACATCTGCGAAAAAACGTACGGATTTTGACATGGAACTTGAGCGACTTCGAACGATTCGCAGAAGAGCCGAGAGGCGATACAGGCGCACGAAGTCAATTAATGACCTTAGAGTCGCTCGACGTATACAGAAGAAAATCCAACGTCGTATGGACAGGTTGGAGGAACAACGGTGGAAGACGTTCTGCGAATCACTTGACCCCCGCAAGCCTCTGTCTATCATATGGAGGACGGTGCGCGGCCTTGGCTCGTCTCCACAGCAACGACACCCATTCTCAGCCCTAGCCCTCCATCAAGGCCGCTCACAGGTCGATATAGCCGAAGATTTCTGTGTGAAGATTGCGGGCAGTGTGGTCACCATCAATAGTGAAATTCTGGGTGAAGTTCCTGCGACACGCTTCCCAGAATTGAATGTGTCCTTCTCACTTGAGGAATTGGACGCTGCTCTGGCCTCATGCAGGCGCTCATCGTCGCCAGGACCAGATGGCATCACCTACGCTGCTTTATGCCACCTAGGTGAAGATGGCCGAAGCAGACTGCTGGAATGTTATAACCAGTCATGGAATGATGGCGTCGTTCCTGAGCGGTGGAAGTCCAGCCGCTTGATACCACTCCTGAAGCCTGGAAAGTCGCCACTTGACCTAGCGTCCTACCGACCCATTGCGCTGTCCAGCTGTGTTGGGAAGGTCATGGAAAGAATGATTCTCACCCGCCTAGAATGGTATCTTGAGCGCCACAACGTATACCCCGATGCCATGGCTGGTTTTAGAAGAGGCCGTTCCTCTATTGACAACGTCATCGACCTAGTCTCGTCTGTACAACAGGAAAAACACCACAAGCGTATATCGGTTGCACTATTCCTCGACGTGAAAAGCGCCTATGATAATGTAACGCATGAAGCCATCCTTGATGCCCTGGAAAATAATGGAATAGGTGGACGCATGTTTCGGTGGATTCGGAGCTATCTATTCAAAAGATCCTTCTTTGTGCACAGTGCAGATGGCTGAACTGCTGACCATTACACTTACCGTGGCGTCCCTCAGGGTGGGGTTCTTAGCCCCACTTTGTTCAACCTTGCAATCCTTGGCCTTGCCGACGTTCTACCACATACAGTAAACCTTTCTATATATGCTGACGACATATGCATATGGGCCTCGGCAGTTACACGTCTCCAGGTGCGTGCACGGCTCCAAAAAGCAGTGACCCTAACATCATCGTACCTGCGTGCGCAAGGCCTCAGCATTTCGACCGAGAAGTGCGCCTTAGTCGCCTTTACCCACAAGCCCATGACCTGGTACCCCAATTCTATTGACGACCAACCAATTTCCTACGCAAAAGCTCACCGATTCCTAGGCGTTATTATAGACAGAGACCTTTCATGGAGCCCCCACATCACATATTTGAAGAAGAGGCTTACTTCTATCTCCCACATACTAAGGTTTCTCGCCGGTAAAACGTGGGGCACATCCGTGGCATCTATGCTTCAACTATACAGGACGCTCTTCCTGGGATACTTGCGATACAGCACACCAGTGCTGTCCAATGCTAACAAAACTAACATCCATGTCCTACAGAGCATTCAAGGCCAAGCCCTTCGAACATGTCTGGGGCTACCTCGAAATGCTTCAACCGTGGCAACAATTGCCACCGCGAGAGACCACCCAATAAGGACCTATATAGATATCGACGCGCTCCGGGTGCATGTTCGCCATATATCCCGAGTCCCTGACCACCATCTCGCTCGATTGCCTGAGAAAAGACCCAGGGCAGCGTTCTCCAGATCAATTGCGGCTAACCGGCACTCTTTGTCTTTGAGGCACTCACCCGCAACAAGAACGCCATCCCCTATGTGGTGCTTGAAGAAGCCCCCTGTGTACCTTGCTGTTCCAGGAATAGTGAAGAAAGCTAGCCTGACCACCGCGGCTCTCAAGCAGATCACACTGGAACTTCTGCATTGTTCATACTCTAACCGAATTCATGTTTACACGGATGGTTCCGTCTCGGAAAATTCTACGGGCGCCGTTGTTTTACCATCTCAATCGGTCGTCATCAAGTTTACGACATCACACGTAACGACATCTACAGGCTCTGAACTGGCCGCTCTTCGCGCTGCTGTCGAATACATTGAAAAAGAACCGCCCAACAAATGGGCAATATTTTGTGACTCGAAAGCAGCCCTCCAGAGCTTGAGAAGTTTACGACGTGGCAATTATGAACAGCTGGTGTCACAAATCCACGAAACCTGCCATTGCGCTTCTGAAAGAGGACATAATATCATATTTCAGTGGCTGCCGGGACATTGTGGCATCGTTGGTAATCACCTCGCCGATGACGCTGCCCGACGTGCCCAGGCTGGCTCACCGACACTCCTTATACCTTTATCCAGAGTCGACGCTGCAAGAGAGCTTCGCAGTCTCGCTCGTACAATCACGTTAGGTTGCTGGCATACACCTCAGAACTCTAAGTGTCGTTTACACAGCCTCGACCCATCACTGAAACTTACATTACCAGCGAACCTTCCACGACGTGACGCAACACTGCTGTGTCGGCTGTGGGTAGGAGTAGCATTCACCAACTCCTACAGCTATCGTATTGGAATGGCGGATTCACCAATGTGCGCGAAGTGCAAGTGTGAAGAGACCATCAGTCACCTTCTGTGCCACTGTTCTCGCTTCGATAATCAACGCGAGACTCTCCAGTGTGCCTTAAATAGACTGGATGACAGGCCATTTACGGAAGCGAAGATCTTGGGGGCCTGGCCTCATAGTTCAATGGCCCAGAAAGCAGTTCGAGCGCTTTTTCGCTACCTGAGGGAAACAGACTTGAGTGCCAGACTGTAGACATCCTATACCTAAGTTCTCTCTCTCCCTCTTTCACTCCCCATTCCCCTCCCCACGTGTAGGGTAGCAAACTGGACTCAGTCTAGTTAACCTCCCTGCCTTTCTGTCTTCCCTTCTCTCTCTCTCTCTCTCTTTGTTTTCGTACACAAACGGCGAATGCATTTTGTTTTACGTCGTGACGATGGGCTCATTCCTAATTTATGCGTGAAAGCTGGGAGCGGCATGATTACAAGTCGGGCCACGGCCAGTAATTAGGGAGAAGTGCTTCGGTAATTAGGAAGAATATAAATTACCGACTGAAGTGCTGGCTATTTCCTGTGGGTTATGAACTCGATAGTGCAGTTCCGCTGCTTCGGCATCTCTTGCTTTCATTAATATGACTTTATGACTTAACTGCAGCGTTGAATATCATCTCTAAACATGAACTGCCTCTGCCTTCAACAGCGAACCGTTGGTGAGCAGAAATTCATAGTCCAAAGGAAGTCCATTATAGTACAACAAAAATCAAAAGGATTGCGATATTTACGTGTGTTTATACGATATGACCGAAGTGTTCACCCGTTCGCCAAAATACAAACTAAAATTAAGAGAGAGAGAGAGAGAGAGAGAAAGAGAGAGAGAGAGTAAAAGGATAAATTAAAGGCAGGTAGGTTAACCACCACTGAGAACGGTTGGCTACCCTGCACGTGGGGAAGAGAAAAGGGGAAATAAAGGTTAAGAAAAGCAGACAAAGTCCACTGCGGATGTCGATGACATAGTGACAGTTCTCTTCTGTATATCTCAGACGGTCACCCAGTTCTGTAGCCTTCAGAAATTGCAGCAGCGCTTTTGTGGCCTTTTGCAGCTGCGATAAGCGAGGCCATGGTGAGAAGGTCTTGTTCAAGGTGAACCGGTTTCTTTCAAACTGATTCAGAACTGTCCAGAGGTCATGTCTGTCATTTTCAAAGAATGGGCAGTAGTACAGGAGGTTTTCAATAATCTTCAACGCCGCAGGCATTGTACTCGATGCTATCGGCCCCTCCAATAAAAGATATATATGTAATGATGAATGCAACGCCCAGGCGTAAGTGACACAGCCTCATTTCCTCACTTCGCGGAAGCCCAGGTAACAGCCGTAGTCGCATAGATGGGTCGAGAGAGTGCAACCGATAGTGAGTGAAATCAGGTATTTGCCACTTCTCCAATGTCATACGGTGCGCTAGCTTGCTTAGGATTTGAGCTGCGTCTGTCCTTGATAGTAGTACAGAAACAACGTGTGTTCCTTCGCATGCTTTCCTATATATAGCAACTTCGTCGGCGAGGTCGTTGCAGGAGATACCGCAATGAACCGGCAGCCACTGAAACACGACGTCGTGACCTTTCGTGATTATACGATGATGCGTTTCTCGTATCCCCGACACAAGTTGGTCACAAGACCCGCGTCTACCGGCTGAGAAAAGACATCGTAGGGCCATCATTGAAAGGTATCTGTATAGCGCAACAAAACAAGCACACAAGGAGAAACGAAGGCGAAGTCTTCGTCTTCGTTTTCGTTTCTTCTTGTGTCCTTGTTTTGTTGCGCTATACAGATACCTTTCAATGATGACCGACCAACAAGCCCATATCGCTACCCTTGTCGAGTACATTGTAGGGCCGCCTTCGAGTCGCAGAATAACGCCCACCGATTAGCCGGATGGTTATTAATATAATCAATGGCACCATGGAGGGCAACAAGCTCCGAACCGGTAGATTTATAACGTGAGAAATCTTGTGTCTGGTGCTTACTGATCGTGATGGAGAGAGATCAACGACGAGGGAAAGGTAGGGAGGGTAGGGAGGTTAACTAAGGACGTGTTCAGTCGGCTACTCTACACTTGGGGAGGGGGAATAGCGAAGAATAGATAAGAAGTAAAGAGAAGAAAAATTATAGGCAGTCATTCGCGCCGGCGGAGCTGGTCTGCGTGGAAGAGCAATCCGCGCGTAATCTCTCTCTCTCTCTCTCTCTCTCTCTCTCTCTCACTCTCTCTCTCTCTCTCTATGTATGTATGTATGTATGTATGTATGTATGTATATATATATATATATATATATATATATATATATATATATATATATATATATATATATATATATATATATATATATATATATATATATATCCGAGTCTACATATATGCAGACTCAGTTAAAATACACATATGCAAACAATGCAGAGTTGCTTGCTTCAAGGCCAAGGTAGGCATGTCATGGCTTTTCGATGAAAGATGTGACCAAAGTCGCACCAATGCAAGCACATGTGGCTTCCATCGCAACGTGCTAGCCGCTCAGGTTTTACCCGGACGTGTTCAGCGAAACATTACGCAAGAAACAGTATCGGGGGCGAGTGCCACCACTGGAAAGACTGACGCTGCAGCCGGCGTGGCACCGTGAGATGAGGGATCTCGTGGCTTGAGGCAAAGCGAAAAAAAGCACGTAGGACAACAGAAGGGAACTTCTTTGCTTCATTCTGTTGTCCTACGTGCTTTCTTACGCTTTTACTCGAGTTATGCAGTACCAACTAACCCACCAGTCTGTTCTCTGGATCTCGTAGGTGCAGCTACCACGTCGGCGGCGTCGGAAGTATAGGGAAGTGGGCTGAGAAAAAAAGTGTTAGAAACTCTAGGGATGCCTTAGTCCTGCTGCAGCTCGCCGCTCACGTATGATCCTTAAGGAGCCACCAAAAAGAATTAAGTAAAAAAATATTTAATCATTCCAAAAGGCTATCGCTTGTCCCCGTGGGTGACGAAGCCTCTAGATTCATAGCGAAATTACTTTCGAACGGCTCCGGGAGCGTTCGAATAATGATGTTTGTTTTGTCCTGTAAGATGTTTACGTCACGGTGCCGATGGCGCGGTGCGTATACGTGCGGTTCACATAGGTAATCCACATTCGCCACATTACAAGAAAAAAAAGAATAAAGAAATCTGTGTCGAAAATGGCACAAGAGTGGTCAGAACATCGTCTTGTCTTGCCCGCTCTTTATCGTCTCGCTTTCCTAATGTCTTTCTGGGCATGGAGCTGTATACCAAGGTTAAATTTGTGCGATAAAAAAAAAAATATTGCGCAATAGCATGCTGTGATGCGATAACGTGCATGTGCTCTTGCAACCTCTCGTTGACAATCCTTGCGATCGCTGCAATGAGAAACCATTCCATTTTAATTTTTGTAGACGGCATGCAACACGAATAAATTTAATTGCTTCTCTAATGCGAAAAACCATCTCAGCCGACTCAATTCCGACGACCGCACACAGTGACCGTTCATTGTATTTTGCGAAGATACGGCATATCTAAAGTGCATTGTCTTTGCCGTTTGTTCTAGGCCAGTGAATTGGCGGTTACTGACTTCCCTGGTTTTGAAGGCATGCACAGAAACGTCCAGAAGAGCGTCCGCGTGGTGTTTTATTTGAGCGCTGGCAGATATACCAGGAGCGCGCCGTGTTATCTCAGATAATACATCAACTACGTGCTCCCGTAAGATGGCGCCACTGTGTGTGCTCACGCCTAATACTTGCATAACTGCAGATGACCTTCGGAAGACTACCCAAGTCCCGACGTTCTAACTGGAAGGTAACACGACAAGACTAAATTAAATGGAACAGGAACGTATTAACAATGTCATCATGCTAAGGACAAAGAGAGAGAAAGAGTGAGTGGCAGCCCTGTATATAGATTGTGAATACCCTACCCTCTTTCATCCTTCCAAAGGAGAGAAGAGAAATCGGCATCGTGCCTCGGGAGATCGAGTGAACAGCCACGGACTAAAGTCCAACCAGAGGAAAAAGATCAGGGCAGGCCCTCTGCCCAGGAATATGAACCCAGAGCACAACATCGACAGAAGACTTGCTCGAGCCGAAGCACTCCTCCGACAGGCAGCCGTGTCTGGGAAAACATGCCGCTTTACGCACGCAGCCAAATATCCTGGCAGACGAGCCTATGTAGCAGCGGTGGTCAACAAAGATGGCATGCACGGTCTGCACCATGCACGCGTGCACGGTCTGCACTGATAGTCCTGAGGTGGCCGAGCAGGCGGCCATCAGCCTTGCGCTTCTAGAAGACGACAAAAGCTTGATATATTGCGACTCCAAGAGGGCAATTTTGTCCTCCGGAACAGGGAGCATATCCCCGACCATCGGCAGAATACTTGGTACACATCACCTCACCCCACACTACATCAATTGGTTCCCGGCGCATATGGGACCACAGGAAGGGCCGCTCCCTAGCCTCAACGAGACGGCACACGAGGCCACACGCTACCTAACTCACCGTGCGAGCCCGGACTCCCTCTCGGCAGGATGGGAGAGCGAGCGCGACCCGCTCGTCACTTACAACGATCTCACCCAGCATTACAAGTTATTCAAGAGATCCATGCCGCTACCGCATAAATCACTCAATAAAGCACAAGAAGTCATGTACAGGCGGCTTCAGACGGGCACCTACCCATGCCCGGCCTTCCTGCACAAAATATTTCCGGACGCGCACCCTCACAATGCGTGTCGCCACTGTCAGGATATAGCTAGCCTTGCTCACATGCTCTGGGGTTGCCCCCTGGCGCCAGGGGCCAGGACCACCAAGGAAGAGTGGGACCGAGCTCTACGCAGCTCGGACCTTGAATTACAGCTCTGGGCTGTCCATCGGGCACGCGACGCGGCGGAGGGGCACGGACTCTCTGTCCCGACGTGGGAGCGGCTCGCTGCGCACTAATAGCGCCGCACCGACGGACCTCAAGAAAGTTACTCATCCATCCTTCCAAAATACGTGCGGTTCCCGTCATCAAGTAGCTGAGCATATATAGTTAGGTGGTCCCAGCCTTAGCTCCCTGCCAACATTTTAAGTCTTTATCATGCTCTTAGTGAAGAGATGTGTTTTTGTTGAAATGCTATACCTAATTCGTATTTGCTCCCTTATCTAGTTTTCCATGATCTTCTTTATCCGAGTTTCTGCCCTTTATATATGTGCCTTGCTTTGGATTTATCGTCTTTGTATAACGCCATGAAAGAAACTGGAAATGAGCTTGCACCCAGGTAACCTGCCTCCCAGAGCTTGGTTGTCGCTTAAACAGGTCCCATTTCTTTGCCACGGTGCCACCCTATCCAGACCTCAACTATTGTCTATCTGAGGAACATTGTACTGGTTAAATTTCCTTTTCACAGAGCTGCTTTCATCATCTCACCTGATTGCTTAGATGGTGAAGAAGCAGTTTGACAAAAGCAAAGCGTACACTTTGAAGTAAACTAAGAAAATTACCAAGCGATTGAACAGGTTCATTCCCATAGACGTAATATTAATTAAAAAATGGAACTAAAGAAAAGGTAACATTCCGGATCCACTTAAATATCAACCTATACATAATCTCGGATAGACAAAAAATTAGGAGATTGCTTTAGTACACAAAGAAGAGAAGGAGAGCTTCTGTGGACAAACAATTTTATTTTCCAGTTCAAGAAACTAGGAGGAAGCGATAGATTCGTTTCCCGTTTCTATAACCGACTTGCATGTCAGCGACAACAACCAAAATAAATGTAATCCTAACCATGCTCGCGCAAGGATGTTGCTATCGTGGGCGTTCGCTAAACGACCGCCCAGGGATTCACGTTAGCGCAGCCGGTCTAGTTTATAGGTCCTTCTTTAACCTCAACGTTTGGTTTCGGGATGGTCGACACAATGTGCATACGCAGCCAAACAGCTGCCTTTGGGCAGTAACTACAACGTATCTTAATTTATTCCATCTCCGTAATCATCTCTGGTTTGCGGGAACAATACATTTCCACGACCTCGTTCCTGATGCTGTGCTTCCCACTGAAAACACTTTCTCTGACGCTTGTGATTATGGCGTAAACATAGTTTGCGCAAGTATCGACGCAGTCTGCGTTGATTTGTGCTTCATGTTCAAGTCCTGACGCAGCACGGACGCTTTGTGCGGTTCGAATGCCTGCCTCTCCCATTACTGCGCATGCTATAGGCACCACTGTCCTGCCCACGCATCTCGCTTTGTGGAATAACGCTTTGTGGAATAACGCTTTGTGTTTAGCGCCGCTTCTTCCCGCCTGTGAGCCGCTTGCGAAAGGCGCAAGGCTTGCACGATACCTGTGAAGGGTGATCACTCAATGTAAGCCCGATTACACGCGTAAGCAATGTCGTTTCATCCATTTCTACCCCCACCTCGCAAGAGGCAACAACGCCCCCAACAACGTGCCTTCTGGCGCTGTGTGGGGCACGTAGAAAAGGCCGGATTTCTGCGATGTGCGGCGCTTACGTGACTATCGTATTGATAGTTACGTAAACTATTGCAAATAATGCGAACGTGCTGCATACCCGCCGTCGCCCGCCCCCAAAAGAAAAAAAAATCACGCACAACATAACATAGTTGCAGAATCCGTATTACCATAAACAATTGGCTAGGTGTAGTCATGCTGAATGTCGTTGTTTATCACGACCAGTCAGACGCGCACCATATTGCAAATAAATAAATAAATAAATAAATAAATAAATAAATAAATAAATAAATAAATAAATAAATAAATAAATAAAATATGAATAAATAAATAAATAAATATTCGTAGTTTCACTCGAAAGGTGAAGTTTTGATAGCGATAACAAATTATTAGAGAAGTACAGAAAGAAAGGTTCGTAGCTTCATCGGCCGTATATATTGGAGTAAAATATTCGCTTACTAATTAAATTAGCAAGCGTGGTGCCACGCGCGCAACGGCAAACATGAACGCATCTCACTCGACGACCGCGCTCGCTCGCTGTCATCGCTGGCATGATGAATAGCGCGGAAAGAGTGGAGCAAGCGCTTCTGCTGCCACTACCTTCAACGGGCCTTAAAAAATTGAAATTACGCGACCTCCAGCAGTTGGTGCGCGGAAACACAGCGCACAGGCAACCACCAGCCACTCGTCTCTATAGGCTGCTAAGCACGAGGTCCCGTCATCGAATCCCTGCCACGACGGGCGCATTTCGATGGGGGCGACATGCAAAAAACCCGTGTACTTATATTTAGGTGCACGTTAAAGAACCCCTGGTGGTCAAAATTTCCGGAGTCCCCCACTACGGCGTGCCTCATAATCACGTGGCGGTTTTGGCGCGTAAGACCCCCCAATTTTAGCCACTCGTCTGTACCCGGCTGAGATTGCGACCGAGATAGGGAGCAGGCGTATCACGGCCAGGCTAGAGGAGGAGACGCGTAAGGTGCCTCCATGGGCGCTGGGCGAGGAGGACATCGAGGCACGCTAGAAACGCTTGCTCACAGAGGACATGTTCGATGATTTACTCGCTGCCGCAGTCGTCGCAGGCAGCACTGTCGGCTATTCCAGGGAGTCAAGCAAAAGTATTCGTGAAATATACACCAAACCGCTGGTAACATGTGTGTCGCTGTTAGAGAATATAGATGTGATTCGGAGTCGAAGAGATAAGTTTGCTCCCGTGCTGACAAGTAAGCTATAAGTTCTGAGTCAGGGGATCAATTCACAAAGCTCGCTGAAATTGCAGGGCGCGGATTTACATTAAGCTGATAGGAACGAAAAATAATATGATTGTTAGTTTTTGGACATCAAATGGCGTAAAAGCATATGAATTCGTCCCTAATTTCTGTTGCGTGGATTAAGAAAGTAATTAAGGCTTGTTGTCCTTTGGCTGTATATAACGATCTGCCGGGTCGGTTTTTCAATACAGCAACGAGGAGTCGATACCGTTATCAAGGACAGATGCCGCTAGAAAACTCCATGCTCTCTACGTGCGACACCCGAAGTTTTCAAGGCCACCTGGACTTTTCTCTCTTATTTCGCATCCGAGCTGGACTATGCTGATTCGTGGCTACCCTGATTTGGTGAATATGCCTAGAAGTGGCTTTTGCGAAGTCTTTTGCTTTGCGAATCTGATGCTCTGAGGACGCCTCGCGTGATGACTGGTAGAGAGGTGACTCTTCAGCACGTTCTCTGTACTATGTTTGCTACAATTTACAGAGATAGTCACTCGATAGAACTGTTTGAGCAAAGACGTTTCACAGGAAATCATTTGAGAATTTTGAGATCACAAGCCATCGCAGCGCAGGGCGACAAAGACACTGTTACAGTTTTTAAGGACATAGACTTGCACAAGCGGTTGTAGCCTGAACTGATGTTTATAGGCTTCAAGTGCAAGTGCGCGGGGATAATATGCTGTGATAGTGACCGGCTGGGATTATGTGTCTCTGCTCCATTCTTGTGTTTCTGTGCCCTTGCAACTGAGTGCGTACGTGCGCGCGCGCGGCAAGCCTTTGAACGTCGTGAACCATGGTGCAACCCACAGAGTCCCATCTCCGACTCCAGACGGCGATGTTCGGTAGCCTGGATATTCCTAATTGTGATGTGCCTTTATTACTACCCGCCGGTACAAAGAGTGCTATACGAATAAAAGCTGCACTTCCCGCGATGGGATACCATGTTCCGCCCATCAGCTGTTGAGACCATCGTAAGAGTCATGTTATCTTGCGCGAAAAGATTTGACGTATATGCATGGACGGGACCGCCGAAACGTTCTGAATTTCTTGCAGATTCGCATTTCAGAGCGTCTCCCACAAAACGTTTCGCATACGACGCTTAATGGTGCATGTCGTCGGCGGCTGGTGAAAGAGTTCGCTGGCACAAAAAATAAAGGAAACACAACGAGCTTGTGTCGCTGACACGTGAACGAGCGAGCGCTCGATAATCTAGTCCGCGCATTGCGTACAACACCCAGTGCCCCGCAACTGCGGCTTGCGCCATAAGCAGGCGCAGCATGTTTCCCATTTCGTTGCAATTCGCGATGGAGCTTGCATTCAGAGCGATATCCGCGTAGGTTACACTAGCGGCGTTATCTATAACATATGAAAAGACTATTGTTGTATGACAGGAGGGCCGGGGCATTTCTTTGTGCGTGTAGAAAAAACAGACCTGCTACCATGCTTATCGATGAACTATTCATAGCTAGAACAGTTAATGAACGATGTTACATCTCAACACCACCAAGAGTGTTAATGGAAAGTTTGCCACGTGTCAAACCACCGCACCTCCTAACCAGACGCCAGCGCGGCGTGGACAACAACTAAAGGCACGCACTCCTCCTCCCCCTCCCTCATTACCTAGAAACCGGAGAAAAGGATGAACGAGAGGGAACCCCGTCAACAAATGGATAAGCGCAGTTAATAGGACGAGTCAAATCACCACCCATCGCTCCGCACTTATCCAGCCGTCGAGACAGCGTGTAAACCGGCTGCTGCAGGATTCCACGAAAGGCCCTCAACCCGCGCTTCACCTTGCAGACTGAACGAAGGACTGGGTGGGCAACGATAAACGAACCAGGTGTCGCCGGATAATTTCTTCGTTCCACTAATTCCAATACAGTTTGTTCGAGGCGGAGTTACTGCGGGTTATGGACAGCATGGGCGTGGTATCGCAACGTAGTCGACGATAGTGATTTGCTGCTGGACAGTCTTCAGATTTCCTAGTCGACTCTCCTAGGGAAGACGATTGGATTAAAAGCAGATACTTTTCGAGATTGAGGACAGAGGGTCCTGATGTGAACTGAGACGCTTAACTTGCTCCTGCATGGAGTGGGCTTTCGCACTGGAGCTGTGTAATTAAGGTAAATAAACCCCTTTTCCTTCGTTTTCTACAACTTGACGTTGTAGCTGATGGGCTTGGTAGATTCCATGCCTTGAACACCACCGTAGCCGCAAGAACGGTTTGGCTTTCATTGGTTTACATTTACACTTGATTACCATAATTATTACTAATACCCCGAACGCCTAGAGGAGGAATGATTCTGCGCACCCTTTTGCTTATGCACGGTACTTATTATAGTCGGTTATTTCTACTGGAGTGCTGATGAGTGGGAGAGAGCGAGAGAGAAGGGGAGAGAAGGGATAGGCGATAATCAGAAAGCCGTCGGGTGGGCTACACTATGTCAGGAAAGCAGAAGATGGTAATACAGAGATAAGAGAGAGAGAGAAACGGAGTTGGATGGGAAAGATGCGGTGAATGCGTGCACCCGCGGATATCCCTAACAGTCAAAGGCACTCGCACAGGCCAGTCGAAGCGTTCTCGCATCGTCTTAGCGAATGAAATTGAAACGCCGTGTTCTTCACGTGATGTACGAGCAGCCTTGTGTGCGTTATTTTTTCCAGTGATCTGACAATGCCTAGGTAACCATTAGAAAGTAATTTTGAAGTTTTTTCTTTTACCTAATGGCAATGTTTCACAGTTTTGCGCATCAACTGGTGAAGGTGACCTGTGATTCAGTCTTTGAAAGGTGCAAGGTTTGCAAAGAGTGTAAATGGGCCACGATGCCTTCTATGCTGTCCTGTGTAACGTTGTCACGGCTGTCTTGCGGCCTTTTGACTTCGAGGAATGGAACAGAACAGGGACAGCTACAAATTTTTGGCGCTATGCATGATTATCAGGTCGGCGAAATTATCACTCGATAAGAAGCCGCTCCAGAAGCCTGCAGACTATGTGGTGTGGGTGGTACTGCAGGTACAACTCGAGACACATAACCTTCATACTCTCCATCACTTTGTGGAGGGTAATTACAGCGTTTGCAGGAAATTTCTTTTGCAAGTATTCTGGAGTGTCAAACTGCCGTTATCCGCAGTGTTTCCCAGACTCCTAAAATAGCTGAACAAGACACCTAGTTCAAGTTCGGTGAATTAAATGGGAGGGGGGTATGTTAAGCGTTGTGTGACGAAACTTTCACGTTCTTGGTACAATAAAAGCGCTGCAAATAATTACTGAACCCTCGCTTTCCCCCTGCCTTCATGCATTAAATTACGTTGTTTTACGGGCAAGAACCGCGATCTAATTATGAGGCACGACGTAGTGCGGGACTTCGGATCAGTTTTGACCACCTTAGAGAAAGAGATAAAAAGGTTGTATAGAAAGGCAGGAAGGTTAAGCAGAGGTAGTTCCGGTTGGCTACTCTGCTTAACCTGAACGTAAGTCTAATTACAGGGGTGTTTTTTTCATTTCGCCCCCATCGAAATGCGGCCGCCGTGGCCGGGATTGGATCGCGCAACCTCGTGCTTAGCAGCGCAACACTAAAGCCCCTAAGCAACCGCGGCGGATGTGACTAAACAAGGCAACTTGTTCATATTCGGCGGTTTTCTTCTCACCAATCACATTAACAGGCAGTTAACTTCATTAACAGGCCGTGACTTCTGCGGAATACCCTTGTCCCCGGTCTGGAGCACCTAGTTTTCTTTCGTGGTTTTCAGGGCGCACTATAACATCCTCAAGAGCCTGCATTACGATGGGATTGCATCTGCAAATGTCGTCATATTGAATTGCCACAGCTCGAGGGCGCATACGGATTCCGTGTGAATAGTATCAATTTGAAGGCGCACTTGAGAGCGCTTTCTTAGGAGGTGATCGAGCGTTTGCTGACGCTTTGAATGTAGAGCGTCCTTTGCTCGAAAATGAGTTAAAGTGACTTTTTCTTTGAAGGAAGCGCTTCGCAGTAGAAAACAGACTACGTCATAAAGTAAAACCTATCTTCAGAAACTAGTTTATTCCGCTCATAAAAGTAGGAAAATGACCCTTAGCTAAAATAATTAGCTTCTCTCGGATCTGCCTTTTTTCCAGTTACCAGAAAACGAACCCTCGTTTTTCTGTGCACAGCTTCCGTTCGTTCAACCACTGCATATTAGGGGGTGCAGGGGAACGCGTGGGATGGAAAATTATTTGCTCTTGTAAACATTCTGGAGACATGTATAATAAATGATACTAAACGGAAGAAAATTTAAGAAGACAACTCCTCTGCAGAAAAATGCGTAATGTACTCAAAATGGTTAAGAAATATCTAAAAGAACTTTTCTTGCGATTTGTTTGCAGTAATAGTGAGTGTGTATAGCGGCAAGTATGCAGAAGCCCAAATCTCCGGTTGGGAAAACTTAGGCATTTAAATATCGCGAATTGTTAGCAAAACATTGGTAGTGCGTCTAGAGCAAGTAGAGCAAGTCTCTCACAAGAAAGCTTTGTTAGCTATGCTTTTGAATGTCATGCATTAGGATGCAACAAATCGAAATAGTGTTGTGCATATTGTCATTTTGCATTTCTTTAACCCAAAAATGATTATATGTATTTATATATATACTGGCAATTAACCCCTGCCAACTGAACTTGCTTGAACAGCTGTAATCACTCCGAAAAGTTTGCTCAGAAAAACGCGGAGCCCATTAATCCTAGGAGGAAGCTCTATACAGTCAGTTTAATTCCGTGGGACTGATGACCTTTCCTATACTAGCATGTGCATAAATATTCATCATCGCTTGCAACTGATACTGAACGGTAGATTCCGTAGTGCCAAAGTTATCATGGTAGTAGTGAACTCGGCATTCATCTCAAAGCTTCTTCGTGATAGTTATCAGAATGCTTCAGAACTAATTTTGGAATTGCAGCTCGTTGCAGCTCGTTGACGCACGCACGCGCATACGCACACCGCAAAAAATTATCGTGCCATGATGGCGCGTTCACGCTCTTTCTTTGGATTTGTTGAAGCTTGATAACTACATATATTGGAAAGTATATTGCTGCAGCGCGTAGCGTTGATCTGCAAACGTTATTGGCGTTGCTCTCCCCTTTGCATTCAGCACCATTTTATGTTTTTTTTTATTAGAGGATAAACTGCATTGCCGCCAGCTTGTCGAATGGACTGAGGACAGTCCCTTTCAAGCATTAGTTTAGCCACGTACAGTGCTTGTCATGAGTGAGACTCTGTGTCACGCTGAATGTCGGCGTTAATGCGATTGAAGCAAGCGAGACACCGTATTATCAAAGCCGAAACGCGTCATGTATGAGGCGTGCGCTGCAGCCGGAGTCCTCTCCTTCTATCGGTACCACCTTGAAGTCCACGCGGGGAGCGTGTCTTAATAGTTCTTCAAACAAGAGTGTCCGAGTATATATATGAATGATACAACTGCAATTCCGCACAGACCCGTAGAAGTTTTAAATGATTTTTTTCTTTGAGTGAAGATCGGCACTTCTCTAGTGACGCAGGTTGACGGCAAATAGCTTCAGATTCCACAAACACACACACACACACACACACACACACACACACACACACACACGTATATATATATATATATATATATATATATATATATATATATATATATATGTTTTTCTAGCACCAGCGCGACATTCGGCAGCGTGGCCGAGTGTGATGAAGAGAAAGAGAGGCACGGCGCTCAGGATGGGGCGCTCGGTCTGTGGTCGCGAGAAAAGAAAAAAATTTTCTTAATTTCAGATTAAGTGAAAAAAAAATAAGATAAACACAACAAGCAAGTTGAAACGAAATCATCCCGGCTTACCCGATGTGAGCATTGCAACATTAACCTAGTCAGCAAATTGTCCTTTAACAAAGTCGCGTTTATAAATCTTAGTTTTTTCCTGCTACGATCTTCAATATATTGTTCGTTTGTAATTGTTCAGATGAATGTTGACATTGCTGCTCGCGCGCTGAGGTCGTAATAGGGAAGGGAACGTCGCTTCAGGACTACCCACGGCATGAACGTTTAGAACGCAGAACGGACCGAGAAACTGCTTCCTTGCGAGTTCACAAAAGTAAAAAGGTTTTCAAGAGAATACACCTAACGCCCGTTCTTTTTGTTTTGTGAGAAGGAGCAGCTATGCTTGCAGGCGATAATAAGGTTAAGCCGTCATTGTGTTTAAAATAGAAAGAAGATAAAGCCCCTTGTGCTTCCTGTTACTTGGCTTTTCTTTGTGTTTTCTCTTAGATGTCTAATACGGCTGACTAGTTTAAGCAAAAAAAGAAAGAAAGAAGGAAATTGAGGCATTGTGCACATGAAGGCTTTCAACAGTGATTTCGCAGACAGCCTACACAGCAGTTCCCTCTAGCGATTCCGCCCTAATTGCGACTGCTGTCACGTTCTCCTGGTGAGCAGATGTGGGCCGAGCAGCTCAATAACTTTCCCCCAGCGTGTGTTCATGGTAAAGCCCCCTTATAGGCGGAGCTCTATTATCATATGAATTCATATAGGATTTTCATCACAATGGATGCCACTGACTATGAGGTACCCGCAGTGGTTGCTAAGTGGCTATGGTGTTAGACAAGTAAGCACGAGGTCGCTAGATCGAATCCCGGCCACGGCGGCCGCATATCGATTGGGGCGAAATGCGAAAACACCCGTGTGCTTAGATTTAGGTGTACGTTAAAGAACCCCAGGTGGTCAAAATTTCCGGAGTCCTCCACTACGGCGTGCCTCATAATCAGAAAGTGGTTTTGGCACGTAAAACCCCATTATTTAATGTTTAACTACGAGGTGCGGCTGGGAAGTGTTCGCGCTAACGGCACCGTTTTATGGCCTCGCCTTATCCGTCTTATCAGCTGGAAAGCAGCAGCAAGACTTGCCCGGCTCTGCTGATCAATTCGTTGTCGTGAGGCCCGAGCACTTTTGAAGATTAGGTGGCGCTGAACACTTGAAATTCAGAGTGTAGTGTACTGTAGAGAAGTTTTGCTTTTGTATATTTGGATGTCGGCAGTAGAATAACGCGGGATATATATGCTAAAATATAATGGGGCTGAATTCAAAAAACTTGTCTTTCGTAAATAATATTTGCGTTAGCTGGCCAACTTCTTTAATCTAATCTCCAGAATCATGGTTGGCCGGAGTTTGCTCTTACGAACGATTCTAGCGTAAGATATTTTGTGAGTACAGGCTCTGAACCCTAACGCGAGCTTTGGAAAATCAGAACAAAAATGCACGCGCATGCGCTTTGCCCTTCCGGGTGTGTGCGCGCACGCACGCGCATACCCGAATGTGGTCGCAACGAATGAACTCGGGACATGACTTCGCCAGGTCTTGTTCGCATACAAAGGGAAGGATTCACGAAGATTTCCGTTCATATGTGCTCTTTGCCATTGACCGGTCGCCTTCTCATATATTGTGTCCAGTGTCCGCGGATTAGGGGAATTTTTTTCTTATTAACAACTGTAGCGTAAGAGATTTTTGGAAATACGGGCCACAGTGCCTAAGCTACAGGCTCAGTGCCGCAAGTGTATCCAGGTGGATAAAAACTACCCACCAGCTGCTAACCTGCGTTTTCAGCGGGTGTTGCAATCCTGCTTGCTCACTAAAATGTTCATTTTCAGCTGCACGATGTTTGATTGATGGCGAAGGCAGCTTAGATTACTGGCAGTACGTTACGCTCGCTGCTAATCTACGGACTAATTTAGTATCGGACTTTTCACTCCACGCATGAGAACCTGAAAGCTACCCTCGCAATGACGGACTGTCTTCTTATTTGCTGGAAGCAGCAACTACTATCTCTGGATCTTGGATTTAGCAGCGGCACATTGTGTTTTACCGTTAACTTTCATTGTGGACAGGCGCCGGCGAAAAATTACGAAGACCAGCGGGACACTGACGAAACTAAGCCATCTCATTTTACCGCGAAGGTAGGTCGTGAATGCGGCTCCGTTTTCATTTTCCTATACTCTGATTGCTGCCGCTCCATTTAAATGAACAAATGACGCCACATCTTTCGCGCTGTGTGAAGAGAAATACGTTCTACATTGTATGAGGGAGATGTAGGATGAAAGGAGGCTTATTACCATCCCATAATTTCCAGCGAATGTCGAAATTTACAACCCTAGAATAACGTACATTGCACTTTATGCACCGCGGTTCAAATAGATGTTGCGGCATGTCATTAAAAATATGGTTTCAAATGACGATTATGCAGGCTGAAGTGAAAGGAAGCAATCTAACAGTACGCTTTGTCATCGCTGTAAAAAAAAAAAAAATACACGAACAGTATTGGATTTTTCTTCGCCATTTGCTGGAACTTCCTTTCGCCTATACAACCTATCCGTCGGCGTAAATGGAGCAAAAGCTTTTGCAGAGCACAAAGCATTACGGCTGAAATGCCATTTTCCACGCTATTCAGTGCTGAGAAATGTATTTCGATTGAAAAAGAAATAAGGAGCGCAGTATTAGCCAGAAGACTATAATAAATTACAGAAGTTATTTGCAGTGTGTCTTTGTTTCTTACTAGTACAACAACGATAAATAATTGGAACGCAAGGAGGTCAGCTTTACAGAGTGTTATATAGCGAACTGTCGCGATTTGGCGAAAGAAGAAGTCAAATAGGAAGAAACATGTGAGGGGTTTTGAGGACACAAAAGAGGGGATACAAAAGATTCGGAATACATGTCCCCCGTGGTTCGATGGATCTTATTTGCATCGGGTATTTCCGTTCAACCTACGTCTGGTAGTTTAATATAGCCTTCTGTGAACAACAGAAACATGCTGATGCGACGCGCATGGCATGTGCCTTCCCCCTATGACAGTTTTGTGCCTTCGGATTATGTAATCTCGAAGAATTGTGGTTTTGGTTTAGTGCTGCTCAAAGGTAAGCAGTGTGGTGAAGCCGTACACTCTATTGCTCCCCCTACCCCCCCATTTACATCATGCTCATGTTAATCGTCTACAGCGTGCCGCAATGTGGTTGAACTTTGCTGGAAAACTAGGCATCGTTGTCTACTGCTTGCGAAGAATGTGCTTGATACGAGATCGGGGCATCTCATAAAATAGAGTACGAGCTAGTTACAACCACGTGAATGAACCAGACAACGCAGCCAGAAGAAATAAACACTGTAAACATACGTGTTTTATGAGAGATTAAAATCTAACAATGATAAGAAAACGGAAATGGAAGTTAATGTAAAGACGTGCCGCAGGTGGGAGGCAAGGCCACATCTTAAACATTATGCGCGTGATGCTGCCCCATTAAGCCCTGATGGCGGCTGCCCTCCCGTACACTTTCTTGGGTATTTGTTTCTATTCTACACATCTAGCCCTGTGAGTTTTAGCGAGAGAGAGAGACATAGAGGCTCTGCAATTAGAACTAGGGAGGTAGTCCTGGCAGCATGCCTAGCTTACTGCTACAAGTGAATGCGATGATGAGTGAAATAATGCACAGGATACACGACAGACGCATACGCTAAATACACCACACATAATATAAAGAATTAAGGTACCTTGTTGAGACTAAGCCTTCTCGCAGCGCCAACCATAGCCATATACAAGGCGTTGAAAATTAACGTTTATGGTTTTCTTAAAGTTAGGCACTGGGAGGCACGCCAAGAACACCTGTCCAAATAAGTTATGTGGCCAGGGGGAGACAAAGTGAGGTGATAAATAATGCTGTCAGGAGCCCAATTAACAAACATTGAATAATTACCTTCTTGTTGACGGCAGTAAGCGGGTAGGTTTGTATAGAAAAGTTAGAGGCAGTCCTGTTTCTACACAGTATCAGTTGGAATAATTCTTCTAGCGTGTCTGTGCTCCGAGATATCCGACTAAAAATTTTAATTGTCGTTCGCATGATTACGCATGCAAGACAGTTAGGATCGACGCAAAGCTGCTTCCTGAGGTAACACGGCTGTCGCGTGCAGCGTTTAGTTTGACAACGGTACGGAGGCATTGGCAAATGTTATAACTGTCCCTTTTCCCCTCTCGGAATGCGTCGTTCTTACCCTCCCGATGCATGACACACTTGGTATACCGAAACTTGCGGCCATGCCTTAGCGGCGCACCAATAACCTTTCCTATCTATGGCGCTCTAAAATGCTTCATATTGTGTTTATAGTTATTTCCTCCAGAAGTTATGTCGTTTTTAATATAGAGCAGTGTTGCCGAGGTGGAAATACCTAAGACACGCCTCCATGGTCAAACTGAGCTGGCGATGCTCTCAGGTGAACATTAAGCGAGCGAGCTTCTGGAGTGTGACTTATATGAAAATATATAATTATGCACTTAGATCGAAGTGCGTAAATTTAACTGTCCAAGTCTGCCAGGTTCATTGCGAAGTTACAGCAGTCAAACTAAATTAAACATCATTTGAGCACAGCGCAGCGACGCCATCCAAATTTTGTTCGATTTACTAAGATTTCCTATGAATGACAACCCCTTTGCAAGGTTCTTTTTTTCTGTCGGAATCTTTCTCACCCCTGTCACCTGCGATTATGTATTTCAGTTTCGCCATGCGTGTGTTTTGGATGTTGTAAGTGCTTTTCGCATATATGTATTAACCGACACATGAGAAGCGCAAGCCTTGCCTTTTTTTTACAGCAAAGCTGCTTATGCGGACCCTGCGCTGTCGGTGTCGGAAGTCGCTAAAAAAGGGTCACGTGACCTAGCTGGAGAGGAGACAAATAGCTCGACAGGGCGAAAGGAGATGCAGTGACCGTTTTCCCAATGTGAGAATGCTATCTTATATGTGAACCTTATACGGTTGTCAGAAGTGCATTTTCGGCAATGGAGCCAGATCGGTATCTAATTTATCGATGGCTGATTCCACCCTGCCGCGAAAGAAACAAATGTTATGCTGGTAGTTTGTGGCCAACGAACAGTGCCCAGCGATCGAAACGCGGCATTATGAGAGCGTGGCTGCCGGCACTTCTTGCGCCAGCGAGAAGTGGCGGCAGCCACGTCAATCGTCAAACCAATCCAACCACTCGTCAAAGCGACTGCAGCGCCCGCATATCCAGTGGTGGGCCTTGCGCCCAATATAAGGAGTTTTGATTAGGGGTTCCGTACATTCCATCCCAGCTGCAACTGTGGGAAGACCACGAGTAGTGCGCACTCCTGAGGAAGAAGCTGCCTACCGCGAGCGTCAGTGAGAGTTGGCTCGTGAACGGGCTCGTCGTCGTAGGGCTGACCGCGAGCTGCGCGGCAGAGGCCGATCCCAGGTGCCCGAGACGCGGAAACACATGAGCAGCGCCAGGAAGCCGACTCTGAGCTGCGCCATATAAATTTTCACCCAGAGAGAAACCTCACGCGCAAAAGAAAAAAAAAAATTACTGGGACAACCGAAAAAAAAAAAAGAAAAGGACTCCTAAAGCATGTGCTCACCCCGTGAAGCATGAAAAAGCGATAATGACGTGTATGAATAGTGAAACAAAAGATTTACAATGCAGTATACACTGTGGAAGCTTGGACAAGTTCGTGTAACATTCTTTTTTAACAGCGCAAAGGACAAGGACAAGACGAGTGCGCATACACAGCGCTGAACCACGCGCTGAAGATGAGCTGTTGTGTGCTCTCAGCCATTGTCTGTAAAGGCTGGCTTGGCTGCGCCACTCCGCCGATAGGAATGAGGAAATCCTTGTTGTCGACAACCATTGCCGCCAGTCTGGTTCAGTCTGGTTAACCTCCCAGCCTTTCCGTCTTCTCTTCTCTCTCTCTCTCTCTCTCATTGCCGCCAAATTTGAGCAGACTTGTTGCAATAAAAAAAGTTACTATCTATTGAGTTTAGCCAACATATCTCTTATGTAGGCAGTTGATTAAAAAAAAAATGTTTAGATTTGCAAGTTCGCAAAGAACGAAACTCACGTTTGCAACTTTGTAACTCAGTAATAAAAAAGAACAATATCACAATTTGGTATAGCGCTCATAATAATACGTTTAAGTAGCACAACATTTATGTATTATACACTGCTCTGAAATATACCACTAATTTGTGAGTAAAAGTTTTGCAAAACCTTGTAAACATTGTCATGAGTTCACGTAATCTGTAAGTTCACATATGAAAATTGCTCGCTTTGGATTTTCTAACAGGTACAGTAACAGGTACACCCTAACTGGGATATGCGTTTCTTTAGGTGCACAGTTACGCATTTGTAAACTTCGTGCTTCAATTTTTTTTGGAACTTAGCAGTTTTTGGTATAGTGCATTTATTTGGCCACTGTCATCGATTTCAGCCGGAAAGACAAATATTATGCATCGCATTCTGACGACTGGATGATAGGGCGTTGTCCGTGCAGGTGCTACTTGAAGACCGTCCCCATTGCTCTCCGGCCCACAAAGCTGTAAAGGCACTTTTGCCTTTCAGGAGGGCGACTGGCTTATCTGAGCGCCTTTGACTTGCTCAGGACCTCCACGTGCACACACTAGCTCACCGTGGCTTTCTTACTCATCCCTTATCTCTCTGTATCTTATCTTTCTATTCTCTCTTTCCCGTCCCTCAGAGTAGGGTAGCCAACGAGACGCATTCCTACTTAACATAAAAGCATTCTTGTGTTTTTACATGCAGTTGAATAGAGAAATTGGAATTGGCCCAAGGATAAGTTTCTGATTAAGTCGTTATATTCAGTTTATTTAGGAAGTCATCATTGTTAGCTTTTGCTTCTTTTTTGGCAGCATGCGAATCTGCGCGCCTAAAAGAAATACTACTGTTCGCTTTGTTTGCATTTTTGTAATAAAGGGAAGCAAGAAGTTGGGCAAGCCACCAATGTTCTGCGCACAGTTTCCGTCAATGTATGCCAAAGTGTCAATGGATGCCATCTTCAAGAGCGTCAGTTAGGTGTATACAACAATTGTACTTAAGTTTGTTGTGTCTTCTTAGTGTTTTGCTAAGTCTAGCCGCAAAGAAAAGAGTGTGTCTATCAGGCACTGTATCGACATGTAGAAGTCCGGCCGGCCAGATGAGGACGTTCCTATGCATCTTAATTTACAACTCGACATTCCTTCATTAAAATAATTTGATGCGGACACTTTTTGTAGTGACATAGGCCACCTGCCAATACTTTAAAGAGGTCGCATGATTTACAATATCCGGTGTTAGCTACAGTTAACCTCCTGGGCAGGATGTTCCCAGTCTTTCACAGGCCGCTGTTCCAGCAAGTCTTGAACATAATTGTTAAGGTGAGCTGACTACGAGGTTTACCCTGGATACAGTCGTACGTCGACTACTACGCTGCGTACAAGAACTACAGTTCTGGCTTGGGGTCTCTTGCGGCACTAAATGTTCTCGGTAAAGCTACATCTCCTAAGCAAACAACCGAACTAGTTTGTGTCCCGGCCCACTCCTCAGTTGAGGGCAACGAGTGCGCTCATCAACAGGCCCGAGCGCTCAACTCCCGGGCTATCGAGGAGGAGGCAAGGGCATGGCAACCCATTACCAGTTAAACGGATATAGTCAAGTATTACAGGGACGGTAGAAAGACAGTCAGACACCCCCACCATTCCTTGACCAGAGCCGAACAAACGATATACAGGCAAATCCCGGAAGGATCCTTTCCCCACCCTTGCCTCCAGAACAGAATACACCAAGAAAGGTACGATAACACATGTCCTCACTGGAATGCACTAGGCACCTTACGGTACATCATAAAATAATGCAATTTCTCCAAAGATCAAGCCCCACCTATGCCCATAACTAACCACCCCCCCCCGCTATTATCCCAACCCTTTACGAGCGATTGGAGATCTTGTTATCCAGCTCCACCTTGGAAGACGACCTCCGACTGATTCACAGGGGACAGGCGGCCCTGGAAGCCCTGGAAGAGGGAGCCACCCCATCAGGCTTTAACGTGCTCCATCTTATTATGGATCAATAAAGTTGTTTCTCTCTTTCTCTCGGCTGCTTAGGATTCACACAGAGTGAATTTTCTCATCTAGGAACGCGAACTGTAACAGAACTATTATGTCGCTACAGAGATCTTTAATGCACCCCATGTGTTACAAAAGAAAATGCATATTGACTCCATGTAATACTGTTCTTTAGCTGTCGATACGGAACAAAACCGATATGTATATCAAATTTGCGGCGTTCTAAACCAGAAGTTTGCATAGCTCAGTATGGCTCGGTGAGCGAGATCATACTTAGCATAGCCAGACAGTAGCGTGACTGGACGCTGGTAGCACTTCCTCTACGCTTTCGTCATAAGGCATTCGTTAAGTATCGAAATGGCGTATTAGGGACATTTAACACCAAAACGTGACACCGGTGCTCATAGATGATTTCATTTTCGATTTATGTGTGCCGCCACCTTGCCCTGTTACCCGAGAAATTTACCACTCTTGCACCAACTGGCATCAAATTAACACGATAACACTGAACGCGTCCATATATGAACGATGCCGTGTAGTGAAGAGATCATGATTAATTTCGACCGCGTGTAGTTCTTAAATGTGTAGATCAAAATTTTAAGGACACATGTGTTTTTTCCCACTCCTCTTTCATTCATTAAACACGTGCCAACAATTTTAGCTATGTTCGTTGTGCACAAGAATTACTACACCATTGTTCGCGTTGTCTTCTCATATAGCCCTTATTTAATTACTCTATATATGCGTACAGAGGGGACGCGAATGAAGATATTAAGAAATACAACTTTACCTTATTATAAATGTTCCTGCTCTTCCTAATTAAAACGTCGCCTTCCGTTCGTGGTTTACATGCCTGTTTAGTTTACCGATATATTTTTCTGCATCGACCGCCAGCGTCAATTAAGCGTCCTGACCTTCCTTTGTTTCTCGCTGGAAGCGCCCTTTCTTATTTCCGTGCCTGCCTCGCTGGTGCCTATATGTACGATATTAATTAACTCACGGGCTTAAGCTGGCGTCTCGGGCTACAGTTAGGAAGTGCTGTACACGGCAACCGCTTTCTGCTGGCTCCTGTAATTTAATTATGCTATTCTGCGCCTAGGACGTTGCTCCGGTGCTTTGCAACTTAGAAAGAAATGTACCCGCTCAGAAAGCCTAAAAAACACGAAGAAACATACAGTTGCTGACTTGTTCTTAACTTCTTAATAAGGGAGTCACGTGCACACAAAGTTCGTTGAAGCTTTGAGGGAAAGTCGACGGGAAAGTTGGTTGAGATTCGTTTCCGAGCATGGACAAAATTTACTTGATACAGCGGCATCTAGTAGTCATACAATCCTCGTAATTTTTTTTTTCTCTCCAGCGACAAATTTCAAGGGCACTTCAGCGAACTTTCGCAGCGTCTTTCCTAGGACCCATCAGCATGTAATCATCCCATTGTGTCCATGCCAGAAGTCACTAAAAAAGCAGCGGTAGTGGCATAAACGTCCTTACTTTAATTCAGGCTTCGGAGCTTATTTTTCGCTGCATCACTTGTATACAACCAAAATTACAAGCCAGACAACGATGTAAGAGAGGAAAGAGTTATGGTGAGGACCACACTCATGCTCGAAGGCTGTCCGGATCACTATGGGCGAGATGTGCGGCCGAGAAAGATGTTTTCTTCTGGTGTCTTCACTTCTAGGGCATTTCAAGAGTAGGCGCCTTGCGTCGCCAGGTTCCTCTGCACCATTACACATGGAACAGGCAAGCTTTTCTGCCAGTTCCTCGGCATAAGGAGTATATGTAGGTCAATCGTAGACGCCATCATTCCAGAACGTTAGGCGTGAGCAAGACCTCAAATGGAAGGCTCCTTTAAAATGTGTTCATCTCGGATCGGTATTTGACACTGCGTCCAACATGTGTGGACCGTATAGTCTCGTCGTCTTCTGAGTTGCCGTCATCATTTTCGCTGCCGTCATCATCTTCGATGCCGTCACACCATTGTTGGTCGTCACCGTTATCGTGATGACGTGGTCGTGGCGCCATTGTGGCCGCAAAATCACCATCGTTATATACTGTCGCCGCACTTATACCACCGACAGCCGTCATCATCGCCGTTGTCAGCGCCTTCGTCATTATTCTATAACTGAATTGAATTCTGGTGTTTTGCGTGCCAAACCGACGATATTATTATGAGGCGCGCCGTGGTTGCGAACTGCGGATTAATTTTACCAGCTGCGGTTATTTTAACGTGCGCCGAAATCGCACACGAGCATTCTTGCATTTCGATCACACCGAAATGGGGCCACCGCGGAACCCATAATCTTGAGCTCAGCATCGCAATGCCATAGGCACTGGGCTACCACATGAGATCACTATGCCATCATTTGAGTTTTATCCGCCGTTATAATGGAGCCGATGTCGCGGCTCTGAGTAGTAATCAATGCTTCCATTTGGATGGCCATCTACAAATATAACATTTCTTTTCTATTGTGTTGTAGCATTTGCTAGCATTTTTTTATAGCTTCAGCATACCTTTGGTATAGTTAGTGAAATAAATTTCGGTATATAGCGTTATTCCTAGCATTACAAAGCACGATGACTCGTGAGCAACATTTCTCACTATTCAAGGGCTTCCCTTCGGACAGCTATGGGAAAATTAAATGACAAGAATTTTAGGAATAAGGTATCCTGGGACTGCGGTCTGTTGCGTCCGCTACGTACAACGCCGCAAAAGCACTGCTGTGGTTCTTGAGATGCACCATGCCACCTTTACGACCACTTGTGACGAACTGAACGATGAAGGCCTCAGTGAATGTGTGTTTGGAGTTGATTGTCTTTCTCTCCTTTTCACCTTCTGTGTTCTCTTTGACTCTTGCGCATTCGCGTTGTAGCCAACATAGTTGAGCCTGGTTAATATCCCTGTCTTTCTCTTATCTCTTGTCTCTCTTATAGGATTCTCTCTCTTGCATCCTTTCCTGGCGCCATGTTCTTCTTTTGCGACGTTTTAAGTAGTGCTTCATTATAGCTGACCAGTGCACAACACATTATGGTTTAAGTTATGGTCAGTTGAAGAGAGAGAGAGAGAAAAGAATACAGAAAAAGGCCGGGAGGTAAACCAGAGGTAGTTCCGGTTGGCTACCTTGCACGGGGGGAAGGGATAAGGGTAATAAAAAGAGAAAGAGAGTGGAAGGAGGGGATAGAGAGAAACAGATACGAGCACTTACAAAGCGCGATACGAGCACTTACTATACAGCGGAAGGGGGCGGCGTTCTTAAAGTCTGTCGTGAAGCCCCGTAGACCGCAGGAACCTTAATAACGCGAGTAATGTCTTAAACGCGGATGATCCTTCGGAGCACTGACCTAAAGCTTTGAGTTCTGATACTAGACAATTGTCCAACTGGTCCAGTTCTCTGCACATCACTTGTCTCTGGCCACTGTATCGCGGGCAGACACAGGTAACATGTGTAAGCGCCTCATCGCTGTTGCATGTGTCGAACGTGGGGCTGTTGGCCATCCCAATAAGGAAAGCATATGAGTTCGTAAAGGCAACGCCTAGCCACAGACGATACAGCATGGTCTGTTCACGTCGTGGTAACCCAGGTGGGAGGTGCATCCGTATGTCCGGACACAACGAATGCAAACGACACATAGCGAAAAAAAAATTATTTTTGGGGCCCTAGAAAGTCTAGGAGGTACAAAAATCTCTAGGAATGAACCCTTAAAATAGGTGTATGACGTGAGACAAGATGTTACAATGATAGCGAGTTCTAGTTAATAATTTTTCTCAATGTGGGTCACTCGGAAGTAATCATCACTGCTCTGTTCGTACCAGAAATTGTCGTATACTGTCAGTAAGTACGCAAGCTTTCGCATACCTGTAAATATCTGACGAGTCCCACAGGGCAGAGTACAATCACGGGACATCAATCGCAGCCCAGCCGCAGCGCCTGTTCGCGAAAGCGGAATGAAGACTCGTTGACCACTTTCATGCGCAGATCGGGTGACTTCGTCGGCGTGGTCATTCCCGCTGATGTTACAACGTCCTGGAAGCCATTGAAAGATTATGTTGCGTCTCTTGTCATGGCTAAGAAATGTATGTGAACTCAATGCGGGTAGATACGCTGGAGTGTGTTGATAATAAAATAAATGATCATTGACGTTGGCGCACTGCATATACCTGACTGTTTGTGTACGTCTGTCATATCTTTTTTCCCTGCTTTAAGGAGCTGCTATGCTATAAACATTCCCTGGTGCGCAGGTTTTCTCATGTAATTGTGTCAATTTCAGAAGAAACCTCATCAATATATAAAAATGCTCAGCGTCATCTTCCAATTCCGATCTCCAACACTGCCTTTGGTAATTAAGGCCTTACATTTACGGAGCTAAATGCCGCAGGAATTTTGCTAGATAGCCTGAGAGCCATCCATTTGCTACCATTAAAGGCTGAGTCACTCATTATAATTTAGTTGTTTGAGTTCATCTTCTTCGGTTTTCCACTACGTCTTGTTACAGTCTTTGAACATATAATGTAATGTTAGAATGAGGAAAAAGAAAAATAGAAAACAACTTCAGCTCATCCGCTATACAACGCGCAACATCAACCGGGATGAAATGAACTTAAGGATACAAATGAGTAAATAACACTATTTCGCTCTACTACTTTTCAGCCTCACATAGCGAAGAAGTTACAATGTTCTTGTCTGAGTGAATTCAGCTTCAGTAACGGAAGTCATTAGGAATGTTAACAAGGCAGAACTGCATATAAAAGGAAGAGTGACTAGGGATAAGGAATAGATGATTTCGTGCCTAAATAACGCAATTTACCGAGCCAGTGGCTGGATAATATGGTTTTAGCACGGTTGGCTTTTGTGGCTGCTCTTACATTAACGGTTCTTTCGCGCTTTTCAGATCTCATTGCCCAGTTGATTCTGTATGGCTCCGGTGGGTCCCTTTAGTGTTTCCCCTGGATCAGACAGCGGTTCAGCTATACGCGATCCCAAATTTTTGTTCGTTTTGAAGTTACTTCTGCTTTAATTTCTATAAATTGCTGAAGTGTGGGTTTGAAAACGCACTTGGAATCGAGATTTTATATATATATATATATATATATATATACTATTGTCAGGTTATATGATCACTAGTAAGTTACATGCGATTGCGAGGAACAAAGAAAAGGCAAAGGCAGGAAGATTAACCAAAGTTGTCTTGGATTATTTGATCTTTGCTGATGGTCAATACGGAAATGGGTACAAAGAGAAAGGATTGCTGGACAACAGGAAAATACTCGTTGCGATTGCTTGCGCCTATAGGCACGAGATTGACCAAGAGGCAGTGAGCAGTAGGCTATAATGCAAGCGCTTTTATTATTCGACCCAGCTCTGTGCTTGCTTTGCCCATAGATAAAGCTCAAAACGAAAGCCTCGCTCTCTGTGAACGTACCGTCTCGAGTATTCCGTGGTATTGAGCGAGTCGTATTGTTTCTTGAAACGCCTGCCTGACAAATGGAAGTAGGTTAGTATAGAAATGCATAATTATTCATAAAAAACATGTGGCACAGTTTACGGTTGCAATGCAATTACTGAAAAAGACGTCGTAACTCCTGAAGTATAGCGCCATCAAGCAGGTGCTTGAAAGCAAACTATGCAATTTTGACCGAAAAGAAGGAGCTGGCCATGGCATGCGGATATGGTTCTATATATAAGTAAGCTACTACAAGCGCTGGGGCACAGTGTCCATCCGCGGCTCTACGTGAAAAACCACCGGAAGGTTATGTAGAAAGTGACGCAATGGGAGGAGGGGGGGGGGGGGGGGGGGCTCAGGATACGCTAAGTGGATATGCCTCAGATCCTTGCTGGCGACAGTTCCTCAGTTGTTTATAGTCTGCTCCTAGTGGCATGCGAAAGTGTCGTTTCTTGCTGTTCCTCTCCCTGTATCGCAAAGCTTTTAAAGCTTTCTCCTACCTATAATTCATTTGGCCATGCACGAAATTAAAGGCGATTACTCTTTCTATGTTTTACATGGATTCATTAACGGTCGGCTTACCATTGTTACTCGAACGAACATTGGGCTCCTAGGTTTCCGTGAGTAATCTTTCACTCACGGGAACCTACTCACGGGATTGATTCCAACTATAAAGGCATAAACAGCGCCTGTGTTGTGGCCAGAGGGAGAAAAGGAGACGCGGGTTATGTCTGGCCATTAGCGAACACTGTAGCCGTATGTCTAATGCATCGTGCGGCCACTTACAGAAACTCTCCAAAGATAAGTTAGATCGTTATGAGAGATCGATACCATAATTATAACCACAGGATAACGGAAGAATTATTGCGAAACCGATACCTGCCTGCAGGCTCTATACGAAACTCTTGCGTGTCGTTGGGAGTAAGCAAGACGAAGTCTTGTGACTTTTAATATATCGTTCCTGTGCCCTGTATGAGGCAGGGCGATAGCTTCGTCTTCCCACACGATACCGACTGCTTCGTTCTATCTGTCCTCTTCATATGGCATCTGCCCTTGGGTGCTCGACACAACGAAATGCGGGTTATATGAGAGCGCGCATATTGGCTTTGCGACATATTTGCCTTCTCGGGAATTTCGAGACCCGTACATCTCGAGCGAGCCGAGGTCTTCGCAATAGCGCTCCTCGCAGCGTTGTATTGACGAGCACCGCGGCTCTGTCGTGCGAGTGCCACGGGCTTGCTGTCTCTCGAGTATTGCTTCCTATTCCTTTCCACTTGCTGTCATCTCGTGAAGCATAATAGCATGTCCTGCGGTGCTGCATGCTGTGCATTCGTCCAGCACCTGTTTTCTTGTAGCCCATGCAGTGCCTGGTACCACGGTGCTCGCAAGACAATGTAATTTAGTGTAAAAATCACAATACAGGCTTGATTGTAGGTGAAATGTGAACGAATCACAGGCGACAAGGCATTCTTTTAAAATTTAGCTGTACTTCGGGAGATGTAGGTGCCTGCCGGTGGCGCCTGCAACCCCTCTTGTCTGACAAGATAATTGGGCTTTGTTTCAAACTTTGTTCGTTTTTTTGTGATTTCTTCGTCAGGGGAGTTTTTATAATGCTTCGAATGGCAGTCCCCTAAGTAACCGGATCCCATCAGTTAATAAACAACAATATCTGCCATGTAATTCATCGCCCTACAAAAAGCATTTCACACGTAGACGTAATCTCTGTGTCTTGATAAGTTAATATCTGCAATTCGTGCCACTGTACAATGCTTAAAGTTTCATATATTGACTGTGCCATGAAACGCAGGCAATCGATGTGGCCGGGCACCAGAAATGTGCGGCATATGTGTAGCAACGCTTGGGAAAGCACTTTATAGAACTCACTAAAATGTGATGGAATTGTCAAAAACAAGAGAAACAAAGGGGCATTAAATCAAAATTTGAAGAACTCAGTCACATTTTTGTTATGCGCACATTCCATAAGATTTTTCACAAAAAAAAATCATTTGCGTTCCGAGAACAAAGTTTCGTGTTGATATATGAGTTTTTTTTTATTGTGCCCGTAGAAAGTCTAGGAGGTACGAAAATTTCTAGCAATGAACGCTTAAAATAGGTGTATGACGTGAGACAAGATGTTACAATAATAGCAAGTTCTAGTTAATTATTTTTCTCAATGTGGTTCACTCGGAAGTAATCATCACTGCTCTGTTCGTACCAGAAGTTGTCGTATACTGTCATTAAGTACGCAAGCTTTCGCATACCTGTAAATATCTGACGACATCTACCGACAGCGATAACAATGTGTTCAATTAATTAAAATGCTTACAAAGTAAATGTCGCATTTGACTTCGTCTATTCGACTACATCTATTCTCAAAAAGTTTGTACACTTGGAGTTGGATGAGCGAAGTTGCGCATTATTAAGTGTCTAGTTGATAGATAGATAGATAGATAGAGAGAAAGGCAAAGGAAAGACAGGGAGGTTAACCAGAGATTATCTCCGGTTGGCTACCCTGTACTGGGGGAGGGGAAAGGGGATGCAATAGGTGAGAAAGAAAGAAGGATAAAAAAAAAAGAAAAAAAAAACCTAAGCGCACACACGCACGTACACACGAACTATTTCTGTGGGCACTGTCACGCAACCCGCAAAGGCATTCCTAGTCTTACGCAGTGTCACCGTACAGTCCTGCGCCACACAGTGTACTGTCACAATTTGTCAGAAAGTCCCGTGTCTTTCAAGTATCGCAGCAGCGCCTTCATAGCGGATCGCGCTGATGTTCGCGTAGGCCAGTTCCAAGTATCTTGTTTTCTGTCATTGGGCGCTTGTCCAGTTTGTCTAAGGTGGCTGAGAGGACAGTTCTTTGTGGGTTAAAACGAGAGCACTGACAAAGAAGATGCTCGATCGTTTCGTTGCACCCGCAGAAGTCACACAGTGGGCTGTTGGCCATTCCGATAAGGAAAGAGTAGCAATTTGAAAATGCTACTCCAAGCCATAGACGGATAAGAAGGGTGCAGTCACGTCGTGGAAGCTCGGGCGGAATATGGAGCTGTAAATTAGGGTCCAGAGTATGGAGGCGTGCACTTGTGAAATCAGATGAATTCCACTGGGCTAATGTCAGGTCACGCGCAAGTGCGGCAAGTTTTTTCGCTGCGTCGGCTCTCGAAAGAGGAATGGCAACGCAGTTGACGCCGTCAACTGCGTCTAGTCAAGTGTCTAGTTGAAGTAATTGTAATGTCAAAGAGCTGATCGCGCTAGAGACGCGCCAAATGGCACACAGCATATTCCGCCTGTGTAATGGCGTGGTGCTCCTCTCTAGTGCGCTGTGCTCAAGCTAAAATTAGACCAGTGAAACTAATTACACTTGAAAACTATCAGTACATTTCATGGAGAAGGTCGACTATTAGGAAAAAAAGAAATGCAAACAAAAACCTTTCCATATAGAATTTCACGCCCAAATTACTGTTCCCGATGACATATCTGTGATGTCACGGATTTCACAATCTTAATTCGCCTATTAGGGTATACAGGAAGAAAAAAATGAACCCACGCACACGGAGTTAGTGGGTTTAGTAAAAATTACTTTCGAGTGCAATATCCTTATTCCTTAAAATAAAACGTGCTTAACTAGTCTGAAGTAGACACTGGCAAAACGAAACAAGGTCGCGGAACGCTTGTGCAAAAATTTCAAAGTTGGTTCATCACCTTCTTTTGATTTTGCGTCGTTTCATAGTTTACCGTTTGTTCAATCACACTGCGGCTGACTATTTCGCATTCTGGACGAAAAATGGACTAATACATCTTAACGTGATGCTTTCTCTCTATTCTGTCGCTGACACGTCTTTGTAAAATTTCATAACTGAAGCTATGCATAAACTGTGCGAACAACTTTTATGAGGAAAACGAAAAGAAATTGCATAAAAGGTGTATGTCTCCATTTCTGGCCGAAGAATCTATGGAACACAAAGAAGTTGATACATAGAGGAAAGGAGAGGGAGGTTACCACAGTACATAGGCTGGCTAACCGGTGTTAGGGTAAGGTTTTCTTTTTGTGTGTTTAATGCGTGACGAACCCAAGGCAGGGCGATAAAGACAGACGAGACAACACTGAGACGATTCGCTCGATAATAAATCCTGTCACAAGGTTTCAATATCAGACATTTAGTCTGATATTGATGCTTTAGTCTGATATTGATGCACGGTTAGCAGCATTTCACACTGGGATTTGTTTGCCCACGGGGCATGCAGCAGATGCCTTGTTATGACGGCAGTAGACAACATGCTGTTTGTCAAGCGCAAGAGTAGAATGCGAGTCACTCTGGGAAGATAATCGGATGACAGTTCCCTCGCGATGCCGAGCGCTGCTAATTTTCGCGTAACGAGCACCCCTCGTCAGAGAAGAAGTGCCACAGAGGGAAGAAAGAGTTGCTACTTCGGGGGAGGCAGACACAACGCGAAGGGCTCATGGGCGTTTCCCAGAAGAAAGCCGCCACAAAGTGATGCCTTCCCTATACTGAGAAGCAGCGGAGAAAACTTTTTGGGAGTAAAATATCTCCTCTCCTATTCTCACGACAAGACCCTCTATCCACCTGTGCAACCGCTGGAACTTGGTGGGGCCGCCGGTCCGATATTGCGTCTGCGGCAGTATTGTTTGTGCGTCTTGATTGGCTGTCGTCTTGGTGGGTTGTGACCAGCGTGCTATTGGCTGCCGCGAGGAGGGATGGCAAGAACAGAGGTGTTGACGGAGCGGAGGGAAAGCGGAGATGACAATGACGGAGCGGAGGGAAAGCAAGCTGCTCTGGGGCATTGGAAACGCAGCTCATCCAGACACTCGTTTCTAAACACTTGATGTTTTTCACTTTTTCTTTCTATTCAATGAAATAAGTTTTGTTGAAGTGGGGCGGGGGGGGGGGGGGGGGCAGTAAACCTGTTGGTTTTCGGCTTCCCAACTTCCGAGCTTCTGATTTCTTCAACGCGAAGCCTCTGCCACACCACCATATTGAGCCGGGTTCGAGACATAACCTAATGGCGCAACAGCTTCATTCATGGCTGAAAACGTTCCGCAAGCGAGCGATCACATTGTGAGCATATCTCCTCATGGTACACATTCACTCACAAGTGAGAATAGTCGTTCCTGTTCACAGTATGATATAATATTGAAGCTAGTTTCCTCTTGCAGCAGATGGAATAAAGATCAATAACTGTATTAGTTGCTTACAGATGGTGGCGTTTGCCCATTGCAATATACAGTGGACTCCCGTTAAGACGAACACGGTAAAGTGCAATTTTTAGACGTGATGGACAACGTGTCAACATTTGGTTGGTTTCTCATAAACCAAACGAAAACAAAAAAGACTGCCTAACGCCAACTACTACATCGGCTAAGTCGAACGTCAGCAGCCGACAGTGACGACTGCTACTCGCAGCTGGGATACAGGGGCCCGAATATGACGAATCTTCTCGCTATAAAAGAAGGAAATTGTGTTTCTGCGTACGTCAGCAGCTGCGCGAGTGCCGGCAGTGATGGAAAATCCTACAGGGCCGATATCATAAAAATAATAATTGGGGAATCCGTATGAGCTTCTGGAGGTTGCATGTGGATAACCATCGGATATTGCCTACCCAAGGTACACAACAAAATAACGAAAGTAGAAATGTTACCCGCAGGCATGTCCGGTTGGTTTCTTGTGCATGATTCTTTATTAGCTGTAAAGCATGGGAAGCGCGGAGCCAGAAAGGACCGTCATACCCAAAATTGTAGAAGTAACGAATCTAACAAAGAAAACCAGCAGATCATGGGATATATATAAAAAGAAAGTTTAGAACAGCATAAGCGGGAACAGGTCACGGTAACAAACGTTTCTCCGCACACTGCAGGTAAGTGAAGAAAAGTGCAAACGAAAAATTGGGATAGACCTAGGATATGGGAACATACGTGCTACGAAGTACATATTTCGCAAGGTGACGCCAGAAATAAATAAATAACTAAATAACTAAGTCATGACGTAGAGATTACGGTTTTAATAGTAAAATGAAGTGGCACGTGTATTCCTAGCGTCACTGGTCGTCCTTTCAAAAAGTCATCTCGTGCATATATATTTCTGATTTATCTTCATTTAGTTATTTAAACAAATACAAATAAATAAACATGTTGGCCACGCAGAAAACAACACAATAACGAATGCTTGTGGGAATATCTTTTATAGATTCTTGCTCTACAAAGTATTACAGTGATCATATAACATGCGCTTTATTGAGAGCAGGAGAAGTACGCAGTTAGGGCACGCTTATGGCACTTTCTTCTCACATTCCTTATGAAGAAGAAAGCCTCTCGTAAAATGACGGATATAGCACTTCTGAAACGTACTTGATCGCAATGACCAGCGGGACGCTAATAAGAGTGTGTGGGCAACCACCAACTCACGTGAAAAGCACAACAAAACTACAATAATATCACGAACGAAACGAGGCACGTGTCGGTGCTTATACCATCATATCCGACGCCACGCTGTGCGAAATCGCTACGTGGCTGACAACGTCCAATTGGTCTACAAGATTGTCGAGATGTCCTCGCATCCAGAGGCTGGTCACGCGTCTGTAGCAAAACGAAAACCGAAGCCGTACAAGTAGAGAAAAGTGGATCTACTTTTGTGGCGTCTGTCGGACAATGTTGTTTTATTGCGATAGTAATTATATGAACAATCCAAGCGCATTTCTGCCGTTGGCGTCAGCTGTCACCATGAGGTTCCGTATAAGGTCAAAGGGCGATAAAATTGTCACTCCAGTGTTCTGACAGCGGGTTTCCGCGGTCGTCGAGTGAGATGTGTTCATGTTTACTTGTGCGCGCGTGACACCGTGCTTGTTAATTTAGTTAGTATACCTGTTTACAAGACTATATGGCCGATAAAACTAATGTCATTACTTCGTATAGCTGTCCAATAATTTGATATCGCAATCGATGCTTCGGATTTTGGGCAAAACTACGACTTTTTTTTTAAAATGATAACTTTCCTTGCCTCATTCGCTCGTTTATGTGGTTGGTTGTCGCTGGCGGTTGCGCTTTGAACAATTCAAAAGCGCCGATGCAAAGGGCGTGTGCTCTCCGGCAACTGAGTTGCGGGGCGCGTTCACCGCCGAACGCAACCTAGCTCTTTGAGACGTACGTGATCTTGCTCGAGACCTTCATGGCGTCGGGACGTTTAGGTGTTGCGTTGGAGCGCTCGGGAAGGATTTGTTTTTTTGCATGACGCTTTGTACTACGGCATCCAAAATCACGAAAGGGGCTGACAGATGGAATATCACACTGTGGTACAAAGGTTATTAACAGGGATAAGGTGCCTCAGAAAGGCTGGCCGACGTTTCGATAGGGGGACCTATTTTCGTCAAGGGCGGCCTCGTCATCCTGGGCATGTTAGTTTTAAAGGGTTAGTGGAGTGACGTCACGTGTGGTTGTTGTCGATGGCGGCTGTTTGTAAAGGGAGAGACTTCAAAGAGAACGAATGAGTGCTGTCACCTGACGTCTGTGAGCGTGGTTCCCAAGACGAGGGGACAAGAGCGGGAGAGTGGGAAGGCGGGGAGGAAAGAAAAGAAAGAAAGCAAAGAAATAAAAGCGGGGAGGGAGGGGACACCAAGAGGGGAAAGAAAGATAGAACAAGAAAAATAAAATAAAAAGAGGGGAATGGCAGGGTGTTGGGGAAGCGACAAGTACGGAGCATTCAGGGGTGTCCTTGGCGGCATGTTCTTGTGGCTTTAGAAGAGCCGGTCAGGCGGTCAGTGCGCGAGTAACAAAAAAGACCAAGATAGACATCAGTTGAAAGAGTGACTTTAGTAGCGTAGTAGCAATGCGTCGGCTAATTTGGAAGGAGTTAAGATGGCGACAAGAAGTCTGGGGTGAAATGCATGGGAGAACTGGAAAGCAGCGGCATGGTCTTTCAAGGGACGTTAGCCCCAGTGGCTTAACGTAGGTGTCGTTACGGTGGTTTCCTTCTCAACTTTTTCCTTCCTTCCTTCGTTACGGCGGTGTACAGAAATGGCGATACCCTGTGTGGCTGAGGCGCCGAAAAAGGTATCCTGGCGTCTCGGTCTTTGGAATGTGTTGGTGACGGTGTTTCAAAAAATATATACCCTAAAAAAACAGACAGAAAAAATAGGTGGGGGGGAACAGAAACCGGAATAACAAATAGGAGGGTGACGTGTGCAGAAGTGTGCGGGGGCAGGGGTAGTTGGGAAAAGGGGTCGTACAGTTGATATAAACATAAAAAAATGAAAGAGTATATTAAATTAAATAGTAGGGAGGAAAAATTTTTTTTTCGAAATATAGGAATTATGGTTAGCTGGTGGCGTATGTCTTTTGTGCCTTGGTTGATGATATAAGAATTTCAGATTTAGGTTACCGCTTTACAAGATTCTAAGTTGCCACGGGCCAAATTAATTCCCGTCGGGTGTAGGCAATTACACTTGTGTATGCGGTATGATTCCGTATATTCCCCTTCGTGAGGTGGACGGAAATTTGTTTGCAGTATATAGAGCCTTGCTTTGTCGAATATATGACCATGTTCTATAAAGTGGCTGGCTACTGCTTTAGGTAAATTGTGTTTTGTATCCACGTGGTGACCGTTGATTCTTGTATGAATTTGTTGTCCTGTCTCACCTATGTATTGTTTGCTACAAGTGGCACATTCGAGACAGTAGACTACGTTTCTTGATGTGCAGGTGAAAGCCGAAGTTACCTTGTGTGAGTAATTACACGCTGTACTTTTTACTGTAGCAGTAGATTGAATATGTTTGCATGTAGAGCACCTGAGGCGGCGACAGGGACCGGTTCCCAACTTCGTCTTTGTCCTTAGTTTGGCATGTACAAGAATATCTTTAAAGTTAGTGTTGCGTCTGTAGGCTACTCTGGGCGGGTCGGGAAAAATCTTAAGTTTCTGGTTGCTGGTTAGAATCGGGTAGTATTTGCTGAAGAAATATCGTATTTCAACCTAAGGAATCAGATAATCGGCATGACACAGAAAAGAAGCATTGGCTGTCTTGTGCTACAAAAAGTGCAGGAAATCAATAATAAACATTCAGTTGCTAGTCCATCGTGTGCCGTCCTCTCTTCCTGTACGTGCGAGAACATTCTGCTGGAAACGAATTGTGCTACGTGGAACCAACGAGCTCAGGCAAGCACTATTCTGAAGCACACGCTATTGCACACACTAATGCACTAAAGGAAAGATACGGCAACCATGCTCAAATTAATTTAGCCTGGCCAAGTACACTGCATGTTCCTCAGATGAACAAAGTCTTATAGTAATCTCACTACATTTACTCTTAATATCAAGACATTTTCTTTCTTGCTTTTCAGGATTTTCTAACAATTTATGACTGGGCCCGTTTCATATCTTTTATTGTGTTGTTATATTTTTATTCCTGTTAGCCTAGAACAGACAGAGAATTTTGCAGAGATGTCGGCATAGCAAAGCACGCAGCGGCATTCTAAAGTGGGTGCTCGAATGTCTGCCTCGATGAATTATATATGAATGCAGGTCCCGTCAGCGTTCGGCGCGGTCTCGCATTTCTTATTCGGAAACAACATCCTTCAGCGAACTCTGCAGCATTTTTGGGGATCCAGTGTCTTCGGTGAACTGGGTCAAATGTAAATATAGTTTCTCCCAAAGAAAGCAGTTGCACGTTCACAACTTCTTTTCTTAATACAAAGTGCAATTACAGCTTCTCAAGAAAGAGAGAAAGAGAGAGAGAGAGAAAAACTTTGTGCATCTGAAAAAGATGTTGACAGGGGCTCCAATTGAATCTTAAAGTACTACTGTCATACTTATATTTTAGTACTAGCATATTTTATCCTTGCGGTGCAACTGACTCATGGCTGCATCACTCATATAAACTTGTGAACGAAAGCACAACGAAAACTCGCTAGCGCTAACTTAGGTGTACTTCTCTTCCAATGCCTGTTAGAATGAATCCTCTAAAACACCGTAGCTGTGCAGCGTTGCATCACCGGAAATAAATATTCTTCCTAAATGAGTCCTAAAGTGATGATGTGTTAAAATGACGGATACGCAGCTCTTCTTTTTGCCTTTCTGTGTTTATATTTTCTTATTTTTGTGGCTTCAACATTTGTGCTTTCCTAATTTTCATTTGAGGCACAATTTTGATTCTCGCGAACTTTAATAATTTAACTGAATTGAATTTTAAGTTAAATATCAAACTTCCCAGTTTCCCAGTTTCAGCTTTCCTTACGCCGCAATAAAATAATGGCATTATCCTTACTTGAATAATTACTTTATGCTGCAGCATATTTCTTTTAACCATTATCAGTTTCATTAGCTCACTCAGTAATGTTTTTTGGAATTATTTAAATCTTTTTCTCATGGTTATTTCACGCGTGCGCAATACTAGCTATCCGAGCGACTCTTTTGTCTCAAGAATTGCTGCGCTCCATGTAAGTGATTGCGTTCACAGGCGGATGAAAATAGATGTTAAAATCTTTTCTTAGGATTCGTTTATTCTATACTAATTTCCGGCTTACGTGGTCAAGTGAATTAGGTACATCTCTGAGCGTTAACATAGGTATTGTTGTGCTTATACTTTTTAAATTGTTCCTTGTAATATTTACACCACCTTTACCCATTATGGCTTGACAAAGTAGAATACAGCTCCTGCTTCCTACGTGCACCATGAAACCCATAAAATATTTAATAAAATACTATTCTTCATCAAACGTCTGCATTGATTTGGCACCTCCTAAATAACCAAAATCCTAGACCCTCTGAATGCGATTGGGAAAGCAGACGCTGCCCCTTCAAATCATGCTATTAAATAGTGGGACAGAAGTAGTCGTAGATGATCCGTCAAAGTCAGCGACACCCTTTATACATATTTCTACAAAAAAGTATAGGTTGATTTGAAATTGAAATAAACAACCCGTAGGCAACGGTAAGTTAATGTCCGACGCTGTTCTGCTTTTGTGTGTAGTTCTTGTAACGTCAGTAAAGGATGCGTTAATTCTCGAGAGGTTCGTATTTTATGTAAATAGCGTGTTCCCCTCCCAAAGTGTGACGGCTCTAAAGCTTCGGCACCGTGGATTTGTAATCGTTATTTTGTTGTCTTCTGAATACCTTACTATTTTTCTCTTAGGGTATGTTTTCCTTCCTCGCGCTTCCCAGCGCTGGCTGCGTCTGTTACATGACTTTTTGCCCTGCATCGACGGCGAACTTCAACGCAGCGGCGGGTTCACAATAGCCATCAACGCCGGCCCTACACGTATACCTACCCACGCCTAGCTGTGTCATGCCTAGCTGTGTGAAAGAGACGAAGACTATAGATTGGATTAGTTTCTAAGCCATCAAGATCGGTGACGCATAGCAAAAAAGAAGAAAGAATACGAACAGAGAACAGAAATGTAAGCGGCGAAACAGCGAAAAAAAAAAGGAGTCGTGCCCTTTGTCCGAGAGTATTGTGCTGCTTCGCCAATCTACATGAATAAATACACGACAATGTAAACGTGTACAGCAAAGTAACATCTGCAATATATTTGCCGGAACTCCACGTATTAGCTTGCCGCGGTGAGATTTGTTTGCGAGGTTCATTTGCATCGCCATTTGCCCTCGTTTTCTTCTTTATATACTTACTATACCCGATGCCATGAACGTGACCTGCCCATAGTACAAGCGGCGACCTTGTTCAAGAGAAGATGTACCAAAATTCATTTTACAGTTTGTCGGGCGTTAAAAGCCGCAGTGTGAGATGACCGGAAGCGCCGTGTGCACTTTGTCCCCGTCCTATGCATCACATGCCATGCTCATACAGCTGCCGTTCGCGGCGCTGTTCTCCAACGCACTGCTGGCGCCGTACGACGGCCGCGTGATGCTTGTTACCAATGCTGTTGCAGTGCCCTGAAAGCCACTGAAATACTATGTTGTGGCATTTGTCAACCGCTTAATGGTAGTGTAATTTTATGTCTAAAACCAATTGTTCATGTGGACCGCGACGCAGTGCTGACAAGAGAGATTGGAGAGCTGCCTTTGGATCGCTCAAGAATTTGGTGACTGCGCTACGGAGTTCGGTAGGTACGGACCCTATCTATGTTATGACGTGGCTGATGTTGAAGCTCTCGCAGGTCGGTGTAGATGGAAAAACCACCGCACCAGTAGAGCTGGCTAGAGTCGAAGCTCCATACGGGTAAATGTGAGTTCGATTGGGGTACGTATCCCGAAGTATATGAGAGTAGCTTGTTTCAGGGCAAAAGTCGGCAAGAATTTATTTCCAACTCGTGAATGAAGAAGCACGCTTTGCGGCTGCCCGAGACACTACAAAGCACACAGTGGTCTTGCTGCTTGCATGAAAGCAGATGTAAGCGAGAGGCTGAAATGTTCAAAGCTGTTGCCACTGGTATAATTTTCGAAAGAGAATCAAGGCGTTGAGACTGGAAGCGCAAATTATATAAGTTCTATTTGTCATTGAAATATGAAATACAAAATTAAAGGAGAGAACTGCGCAAAAACTACGACACACAGAAGAAGAAACACAGGTTACAGGCGCTTACTGACTGCTCTACAGTCAGCGCCTGTGTTGTGTGTTTCTTCTGTGCGTCTTCGTTCCTGCGCTCTTTTAACCTTCTTTGATTATGCCTAAGCAACAGGCCTAATGTTGTACACTTATGGAATATCATTTACATCTTCTTTCAAATGCTTACTTTCATTTATTTCATTTTTTATACGACCACACACACTCCTCTCCACAACCGACCACCCTGTAAACGCTGGCTTTCTGTGCAGTTCCCCGGCAGTGGTTGGGCTCACTTATGTGAGGAAAAGCAAAACAAGCAAAAATAAGAAGGTGCTCTACACAGGGGGACAAAAACTCTGTGACCTTCCACTCTGTGATGAAGGATGACCAGCGAAGCTGTGCATGTTGGCCCCTTAATGGTGAACTGCACCTTCGCCGCAGGTCGGCACTGCTTTTCACGATTTTCGAGATCGGCCCAAGTATGGAGAGTGCTTAACACCTGCTTCACCTCCGCGGCGGGTCGGCCTGGCATTGCACTATCTTCGGGATCGGGCCACGTATGGGGAGTTTTGCGTCTACACACGGACACGATCCTGGGGGAACTAGCCCTTAACAGCTTCGCTGCAAAATGCTGAGGTTGCAGTAAATTATTAAAGGAGCCTATGGAATCTCTGAAGTCTGCCGCCATTTTTTCTCATCCATTAAAACTTGTCAACTATGACTATGACGCTCAAGTTATGGGTAGGTTGCCTATGATTTCAAAACGGCATACGCGAAAGTGGGCCTAAAATATTTGTGGCGTTATAAATATAGCAGCGTTTCGTTTTCATCATTTTCTGCACCTTAGTCCCCGCTGCAACTGCTTTCTCAATAGCTCATTGCAAAAATACCATGTCCATATACGCTGTTTTCTGACTAAACTATGGGTTTTTGTTTCTAAGCCTTGCTCAATAGCAATGAAGCGGAGGCAATAGCTAGAGAGTTGGTTTAAACGTGGGTGAAAAGAGAAGCCTCTTTCGGCTTTAGTTCAGCACATGTGACTCAATAGACGCTTGGGCCGGATGTGGACGACCACAGGCCCGCATTTGTCAAACGCACGTACGGTGGTTTGATCGTTATCAACGCCTGCTTGACAGTTATAGCGTTTCCTTTTTACGCTATATTAATTTCACTTCTCGCACAAACGATCCGTGCTACGTTACCTGAACACAGGTGCTCTACTTTCTGACGCAGCAGTATAGACGAACTGTTTCGCTTTCGCCGAGTTAGAGTTAACTCTAGCGTTCCCATTGTGCTTTTTGTTCGTGCTTGTCTGGCTGTCTCTCTTTGAGGGATGCACAAATCATCCGGGTTCACTTTTCAGGAAGCAGTCTTCCAACGCCATAATTAATGGCACATCAGACTGATCGTTTTAACGCGCTCTACCATGCTCTACAAAATTAACTAACGGCACTTGAAAGCTGTGATATTACAATAAGAGGCTATGGCAGCGATACTCTGACACTGTAATAATGATGCATATAAGGAAGAGTCGTTCGATTAAGCAGAGCTTCTGGTGTGGTGGCGAACTGCTTAATAGCTGTAATACTTCAACTTAGCTCACACTTCATTGGTACCACAATTTAAAATTGTTGAGAAGCGAACAACAGGTTTGTTGCCTGCGTTTTCACTGCCATAACAAGTGCTTAATAAATCAGATCAATCGATCACAGGTTCTTGATGTCTCGGATGAGCTGATCATGCGGGTAGTGATTTCAGAGACCGCAGCGCCAACTGAGAGCCTGTAAAATCTAGCCATGATCGATTATTCTGCTCGAGATTATAGACAAAGACTTTATGTGCCTCAACATCGTAGGGATAGCAATGCGCCTAGAATGAAAACACAGACTCATCAGTGATGGTGTTGATTTGACGAAGTTGTCAATGTCAACACGGCAGTGAGTTCCACAGAAATTGGTCCTCAAGGGTATAGCGCATACTAAAGGTGCTCAGCAGCGCATTTTCTTCTCCCTAGTTGGTGTAATTATGTGACAGAATAATGTATACGAAAACATTTTTCCATGGCGGTTGTGACGACACCGAATACCTCTGATACCAAGCGTAAAACGCGTTGAAGAGAACTAAGAACTAAAAGAATTAAGAACTAAGACACTTAATAACTATACAGCTCGTAGCAAGAGGATGTTTAGGTACACTGGAAAGATCCAGGACGAGAACTGAAATGTGCTTTTGCATGTGCAGCACTTAAAGGACAAGCGTGCGTCCTCTGCCGGAGTTCATGTTCCCGTTATTCGGGACATGGGCCAAGACAGCCTAGCACGTCCATGACGACTTTCAGGCTTGTCGGGAAGAGAACTTGTAGTACAGAGATACTCCGAGCTCTCAACAAAACTAGGCATACAATTGCAGCAAATGCATGTCGACCGAGCCATGGGTCTTTTCGTTGCTCCGATGCCATGTCTAGGATGTCAAGTGGTGAGATGTCATGTCTGTAGGTAGAAGTGTTGCTGTCTGAAGTAACTTGGGAGCGCGAGAGGGCATTGGCGTTAGAGTGCGTCCAGAGCGATAGACGACAAAGATATCATATTCCAGGATTCGGAGGGCCCAGCGAGCGAGGCGGCCCGACGGGTCTTTTAGGTTGGACAACCAGCAAAGAGCGTGATGATCCGTTACCACGTCAAAGCGTCGACCGTAGAGTTTCTGTTACTGAGTAATTGGCCTCAGGTTTCGTGAGGGCACGACTGGCATAAGCGACTACGTATTCGGCATTAGTGTTCTTGCGTTGCGCGAGCACGGCACCAAGGCCGACACCACTGGCGTCAGTGTGAAGTTCTGTAGGTGCGCTTGGATCAAAATGGCGCAAGATTGGCGGATACGTGAGTAGGTGACGAAGAGTCGTAAAGGCATCATCAGAGGCTTCCAACCAAGCAGAAAGTTCATTGTAGCCTTGGAGAAGTTGGTTTAGTGGTGCGATCACAGTAGCGAAATTGCGAACGAAACGTCGAAAATAGGAGCATAGGCCAATAAAGCCGCGTAGTGCGTTCAAGTTAGAGGGCTTCGGAAATTCGGAAACGGCGCGACGTTTAGCAGGATCAGGAAGAATGCCTTCTTTGAAGACAGCGTGGCCTAATATAGTCAGTTTTCGAGCAGCAAATCGGCACTTATTTAAGTTAAGCTGCAGACAAGCATTCCGGACACAGGTCAAAACTTGATGTAAACGCCGAAGATGGGTCGGAATATCAGGGGAAAAGACAACAACGTCGTCGAGGTAGCAGAGACAAGTATGCCACTTCAGAAAGCGTAGGATGCTGTCCATCATGCGTTCGAAGGTGGCGGGCACATTGCACATACCGAACGGCATTACAGTGAATTCATACAAGCCGTCTGGTGTTACAAACGCGGCTTTAGAACAGTCAGCGCCAGCCATGGGCGTATGCCAGTAGCCAGAGCGGAGATCTAAGGAGGAAAAAAACTCCGCTCCTTGAAAACAGTCAAGTGCGTCGTCAATACGTGGCAACAGGCATACATCCTTTCAGGTAATCTTGTTAAGCCTTCGATAATCGACGCAAAATTGTATGGGCCAGCTTTGTACAGAAGAGCGAAAGTGTATTCTTGTAGCTGCAGCGCTCACCGATCCAGTCACCCAGTCCAGTTTTTCAACGATGAGAGCCTGCACAGCGCATGGTGATCAGTGATAACGAAAAATTGGCGGCTATTTAAATAAGTAAGGGCAAAACTTATCTATTACCTAAACCAACGCCAGGCACTCACGTTCCGTGAGAAGACTGGTAGAGTATGTAATTAAGCGCTGTGCGTTGTTCTGTTGTTTTGAAAACGGCTCCTATTCCATAGCCCTTGGCATCTCGTCGTGGCCAGCAAAGAGTAAGCCAATCAAGGGCCAGACAGCCAATGGCCAACAAGGCACCCTCGTCCGTTAGCAAGCGGACGAGGGCGGGGAAGTCTTCGACTTGCGCAGGGCTCCATGAGAAGGAAACATCAATTTTGAGTAGGTCGGTGTGCGGGCAGGTGGTGTCGGCAAAGTTCTTGATGAAGCTACGAAATAGGAAGATAGTTCAAGAAAGCTTATGATATCTGGGGTGGATGACTGTACGGGAAAGTTTTGGACGACCTGCATCTTGTCAGGGTCGGGTTGAACTCCTGCGGCATTGACGATGTGACGGAGTACTGTAAGCTGACGACGTCTGATGTGACACTTGGACGAATTGAATTGAAGGCTGGCACCTCAGAAAACAGCAAGAATGACCGACAGAAGACGAGGTGACTCGTAAATGCAGGCAACAAAAAAAGAAAAACGGAGCTATTCTTTTCTATGAAGACGATTGATCAGGGGAGCTGTTTAAAGTACAAGAAATTAAACGAAAACAACAAAACAAATCAATATAACACAAATATGCACATTGTTATGTTTTTTTGTATTTACGTTTATCTCATAACCACAGTAATGTAGGCCTTATAGTGGCTATGATTGACCGCCATGGGCTCTGTGACGACGCTGGAGTTGTTAGCGAACGTTGTTCTAGTGGCTCGTGGTGCATTCCTCATATTTGTTTTTCTTTCTGAAATAAATGGTACGCTACCTTATTGATGAGCAAGCCTCCGTGGTGGCTAATACCCACTCGTTAATTTACAGTTAGCTTACCATTTGCATTGGAATCTCTGTTACAGACACACGAATTTCTTCCAAATATGCTGGCCTCTGTCTGTCAAACAAATAATGCTAAAAACACAATACCCGACCTTACCATGTCTTGCACGCAAGAATTTCTGGCCTGGGATTCTCCGCAGACTTCTCCAAACACGCCAAATTGTAATCGAATTATGCCACCCATTACACTTTGAAAGGGGACATTAGTATGAATTAATAACTTCGGCTCCAAATACATGCTTTCCTTGCAAAATTGACAATTCCTAAGCGACAATTGCCGAGTATATCGGTAAGGTAACTTGACTCAAACTGTAAATGAAAGTCATGCAGTGTTGTAAAGGACCCGTTCACTTTAACAAGGCTGAAATAATGACGCTATTGTCGAACTATATCCGGATTAAACGGAACTACGGAAATATCGCTGCACTTTCTGCCATGACCACAAACACACGAACATCGGCCAATCACGAACCTTTCTGTCAATGTGTGCTCTGAAAAGCTCACAATGTCCAACTGTATGTTTTTCCTAACTTGCAAAGTCTATCTCACGTCCATACAAGACAAATTCTACACTTACATCGTGTTATCATTGCTGATTGAGCGATCTGTGACACCAATTCGCGTTTTCCTGCATCATTTGTCGATAGAATTGCCAGCTGCTTCCTGACGTGTATAGTGTACCCCAACTTGTGAAACTGTCACGCTTGCTCGCTTGATTCAGTATGTCAATAAGTCGTAGCAAGCTAACAAAAAGTCGAGCTCACAACAGTAGGGCTTTATCGCGCCGACGCACCCAGAGACTGCGGACATAGTCAAATACATACTTGTGCATGCCGCAATGGTCCTTTCTTTTTCTCCTGGATGATTAGTATGCCTGCCTACTCACGAGGCCCCTGTGGAATGCTAGCTAACTATGAACTTACAAATTATCACTGTTGAGAGCAGGCGACGGCTATATTTGGGCCGGTCCTGCTTTATTCGGAAGCCGGGTTGGCCGTTGCATCCGGATTGTCGTACAGACCTTCACATGTGAAGTTTCTTCGCGTTAAAGTTAGTTTTCCATCAATATTCGTCTGCTGCAGAAACCTAACGGCCACGGAAGTCTTCCTCTTTTGTGCACTATTGCAATTTGTAAGTCTTTTATTGGAAAATCGCTGAGATGTGTCACAGTCAAACACAAGTATAAATCATTATACGAATGCACCGAAGGCGTTATATACGTATTTTGTGCGTGGCTACCTCAGGCTTCGACGTTTTAGTTATACGAAAGTGTTGCCGTCAGGGATAAAATGCGGTCAATTTGGTTACAAAGTTCTGTGAATCTCAAGCTGTAGGCACTTTGGTAATATTTTCTGGGTAGTTGATTGTCCAGCATAAAACAAAAGAGCTCTCACCGGAAGGAGCTACGCCGATATTACTTAGATTGGAAATTCTTCTCACGTTGTTTCCATATACCTAAAGGAATGCAGGACTTACGTAAAAAAATACTGCATACTTGACCGGTGCGAAGGTGGAAAAGAATCTCGGGTTGACGAAACATCAGAGAACAGCAGTCAGGAGCATTGAATTTCCCTATATTTCATATCATCTGGCATTGCCCCCTCAAGCGTCTCGTTAGCACAATGTGCTAAAGTTTCTCCTACGCCCTATCTTTCGCTCGCGTCCTTTCTTCTTCGTGCCTCTCCTATGAGTTCTCAATTTACCCATCCCTCCCTGCATGGTCGCCAATAAGAATTACTTAGGGCTAAACTCCCTGCATTTGAATACATCCCTTTGCTATCGTTCCTATGCATTCTTCCCATTTTCTTCATCAGGTGTTAGACATGGCGAAAATGAGAATTAATTAGACCTTGGCATGAAGATTATTATATGAAATGTGTAATTTCTGCTTGTCATAAAATATCTGTGCTATCACACTTTTTAAGTACTTCAGGCTCTTGCTTATCACTACTTTTTGCCCGTTATTCTCTCTGGTGCTTCTTAGTTTAAAATAGAGTACCATCAAACTTGCCCTGAAAAGAGGGGATCATATTATGTAGACTACGGTTGGGCGTGCCGTTCACCACTGCCTACGTATATAGTTACAGAAGGATGAAAGAAGAGAGAGGACGAAGAAGGATCAGAGACGCTGACTGCTGCGTGTTGTTGTTGGTCAGCCATCTTAACTACTCTGACTCAGCCTGTATATATATTGTAAATGTAGTCCTTCTACACTCGCAACATGCCCGTAACATATTGGTGGAGGTGCGGGGTACCACGGCTGTAAACGAAGCGTCGCAGTGAACGTCCCATCACCGTCCGCACAATGAATGACGGTGAGCACGCGGGATCAACGTCGTTGCCGACTCCAACATCACCGTCGCCAGCTACATCGCTGTCACCTTCGGTTGTTGCTGTGCAAACCAAAGATCCTGGAACTTTCTGCGCGACCGATGGCGCCGACGTCAAAGAGTGGGTGGCTATGTACGAACGCATGAGTGGAATCAACAGATGGGACCCAACGCTAATGCTAGCTACCCTGTTGTTCTACCTAAGAGGCATGGCAAAGGTGTGGTACGAAAACAACGGAAAGGAGCTAACCAGCTGGGGCCAATGCAAACAGAAGTTGAGGGAGTTGTTTGGCAAACCAGCCGGCCGTAAAATTGCCGTAAAGCAGGAACTGGCCTCCCGTGCCCAATTCCCCACGAAGTCCTATGTCTCGTACATCCAGGACGTGCTGGCACTTTGTCGTAAAGCGCATCACGACATGACAGAAGCAGAGAAGGTTGGGCACGTGCTTAAGGGCATTGCTGACGACGCATTGCTGCTCATGTGCAAAAGCTGCTCTACAGTTGATGCTATCATTAAAAAGTGCCGACAATTCGAGCAGGCCAAAAGCCGACGCATCTTGCACCCATTCGCCAGACTTCCCAATACTGCCGCAACGTCGGCATGTGAAGATCTACCCGCACAGCAGCATGCATCGGCATCAGAGGACGTGTTTCGAATCGTTCGACGTGAACTGGATGCGATGGCGCCCGCTGCTTTCTGTTCGCGTAGCCCTGATGCTACCACTTTTTCCGTTCCTCTCGTACAAGCCATCGTTCGCCAGGAGCTTGAAAACATTGGTTTACATTCTGTATGTGCTGTCGCCAATCCCAGAGCTAACGAACGCCCTTCTACTATTTTCGCGCCACCCCGGTGCTTCTTTCCGCGTTATCGCAACTCGACTGAGTGGAGAACTGTGGAGGACCAGCCGATCTGTTTCACCTGTCGCCGCCTTGGTCATGTCGCCCGATACTGTCGCAACTCGTGGCCCTCAACGCCTCGCACGCCGACCAACCTGAGCCGTTTTTATGCAAATGCCCGCAGTGTTTCACCCACCGCCGAGTCTAACAGCGCCGACAACTCTGCTAGGAACACGTGGTACAGTGGCTCACCATCGCCGCGCAGACACAAGTCTCTTTCGCCGTAGCCACGTCGCCTTTCGTCCTCTGTGCCTTTTGGCCGCACCTTTTCGGAAAACTAAGAAATGCAACCTTCGGAGGTGGTGCTGCATTCTCTGTCTCTGCCCACAAGAAGTGTAACAGACGTTAAAGTAGACTGCGTACCTGTCCAAGCACCCGTCGACACTGGAACCCACGTAAAACATATGAGGTCCGAAATGAAACTTCTACTTCTGCGGTTTCTACTTTTGCTACAATGTAACTTTCTTGCTCAAATGCAACAACTTTCATTCAGATAGGTCAAGCGGTTGTCCAATAAAATCATTAGGTGAAATATCAGCAATAGTGAAATTGGAGTAGGCCCCGAGCTAAACGCTTCCGCTTAAGTCCTTTAAGGGGCTAGATACTCAATATCTACTTCAGTCCCCGGAAAAGCCTAACCATGTTTGATGTACGTACTTCGCTGTTGCCGACGCATTTCGACACATTTTACTGTGTCCGAACTCTGCCAGATAGAGTGGGCAACTAAACTCTACACTATGTACGACGCATGCTCCTATGTAGAGTATGTAATGCGGCGCTGATTCGGCAATGTTAAGTGGTCCATTACATCCTGGCTCAATTCTATCCCGGTACTTAGGGTGGGTTCGAACGTTTCATTATATCCTGCTTACACATTCGTTGTACTCGATGTCCTGTGCAATGTTCAAGAATCTACCCGAAATCTACTAAAGAATTGCATCACCAAAGTGCATCAACTATAGACTTGTCAATGCGGCTGTGCCGCCTCGATAGACACCAGGCCGCTACATGAAAACAATCGGGGAACTTAATAACTACTATAACTTCACTTTAAATGTACACGAGAAGGACCAGCGTCCATAGGCAATTGGATGCAGCTTGTGGAAGGCATGGTCGCTTTTCTTCATGCAGTGCTTGACAGTGCACGGCGTTGCCCGCATTGTTGCGTTGGAGCAGACCACAGGTGTTGCGCTGCGCGACAGCCCCTGGCTCTCAGTGCTAGAAGACGTGTATATAGTTCTTAGCTGAAAATTCACGGACAATTTACGCATTGGACTTCTAACCTGACTTTGCCAGGGCGCTGACGAAGAGGCCTTATAAGGGAAATCGGTGTTGTGCAATTCGCCGCGTTTTTAACAGCAGGGGGCCTTGGATTCATTCCTCGCGTACTATTCAGGAATTTGATTGTAAAGCTTTAGCCAAACTTCTCATCGCGATATAATCATCATCATCATCATCATCATCATCATCATCAGCAGCAGCAGCAGCATCATCATCATCAGCCTGGTTACGCCTACTGCAGGGCAAAGGCCTCTCCCATACTTCTCCAACAACCCCGGTCATGTACTAATTGTGGCCATGTCGTCCCTGCAAACTTCTTAATCTCATCCGCCCACCTAACTTTCTGCCGCCCCCTGCAACGCTTCCCTTCTCTTGGAATCCAGTCCGTAACCCTTAATGACCATCGGTTATCTTCACTCCTCATTACATATCCTGCCCATGCCCATTTCTTTTTCTTGATTTCAACTAAGATGTCATTAACTTGCGTTTGTTCCCTCACCCAATCTGCTCTTTTCTTATCCCTTAACGTTACACCCATCATTCTTCTTTCCATAGCTCGTTGCGTCATCCTCAATTTAAGTAGAACCCTTGTTGTAAGCCTCCAGGTTTCTGCCCCGTAGGTGAGTACTGGTAAGACAGCTATTATACACTTTTCTCTTGAGGAATGATGGCAACCTGCTGTTCATGATCTGAGAACGCCTGCCAAGCGCACCCCAGCCCATTCTTATTCTTCGTGATATAAAAACGCTTTAATGCTTCGCCATCGCCTCCCATGTTATTATCAAGCCTACGCGCACATTATATTCTTATTTTGTTTTCTTTTTTTCGCTCTCCTTCCGAATCTATTGAACCAATTTTTTGCAGTGGGTAGTATGTCAGTGGTCATATGCACGCAGGCAAAAATCTAGATCTGTATTCTAGTAAAAGGCTCCTCTCTCTTTCTTCCTGCATGGGTGGGGCCACAATGTTTCATAGTTTAACTACTAGAAGAAAGTCTGTTGCTCCAATTGTTCAACCGTAGGAATCATAGGCGGCATGAAGATGTTTCAGCAGTTTGGAGTACAACAAACAACAAATCGCGGTTTCTTTTATTGCTCGTTATGAACCACTTTTGTGCCGTGGTAACTCGCATGGTGTCCTTAGTTCTGCAACATTTAGAACTTGTCTTTGAGCCACTTATCTCCCGTGACATACACTATAGATTACTTCAAGTAAGGGAGTTACTAAATCTAGATAGTCTATCTCATTAAGATGCAGAATTATTACTTTAATTATCGGGCCGACAACTGTTCTGAAAACGCAGTCAGGCAATACAAATTAGACACTGAATCATGCCAAATACTGCCGTATAAAAAATTTGCTATGAAAAATTAGAAGCAGGTTATTTATAGCCAGAAGTAGAACATCTAAACAAACCTATATTTCGCCTATCATTGTCATGTAGAATTAGCTGCCAGTGCTCACATACCTCCGCCTAATTTTCTTTAATATATTTAGCCGGAACAATCTATTGCTGTAACAGCTAACTTATGCCTGAATCATGATAAGCGACACACCATGAGGTGAAGGTGCGTGAAACATGTGAGACGCAGCAATGTATGCCTGAATCACGACACGTATGTCACAGCAGCTATACTGGGTCAATATAAAACGAATCCACACTATCCCAAAAAATCACGAGCAGGTGCACTGCTTCCAGCAGGGTGTTCCGTGAGTCAAACTGCGACACTCATGGTATTGATGTCAAGCAGATGTGTGAGGTTACAAAACGGCCTACCGGATGTTCCTTCTCGCATGAGGCCGACAAAAGTAAGGAAACGCAAGAACACCCAGGCGTATTTCGGGTATTGTCTTTTAAGTAATCTTGCCTAAGGCCTTGATCATCCGACCTAGATTTATAATGAGATTTTTTGTGTGTTATAAAAGTGAACATTTAAAAGAAGCTACGAGAGAGCTCTTTAAAATCCCTCTGCGATTTGGAATCTAGCGCAGCTTTTTGCAACGGACGAAACTTTCGCAGTAACGCCGACTGAAGCAGCTACAAAAGCCTCCCATCTGATAGCTTAAGCTGGAGCCATGCTGGTCTTCGTTGTTATCCTCTGCCTTGCTTTGACGTCATCCTTACCAACAGTACAATCCAGACATGCCCGTGATGGTGGTGAGAGCAGTTCTTAGACGTCTCTTTCCTAACAAGAACTTTGCCTTCGGATGTGTGTTTTGTGCATATATATATTAGCAGAGGGAGAGATAGTTCCCGATTGTAGTGGGGGTCGGTATGATTTAAGGGAACTGATCTCTCTTTGTTAGCCTGAAGGAAATCATTCTAGCCCAATAAGCAATTCCACTGCATCGTGAGCGTATAAAATATGGATCTACTAAACTGGGTTGGTACATAGTTCTTGTTTAGCATATATAGATCATTCTAACTGTATAGCGATAATTTGCAGGTCACAATGAATACAAAAATTTGGTGGACCAGTGGCCGTGTCACACTGTGTACAGGCTCCTCGACGTCGTATCTCTTCACAACGTTTCTGGGAGCTGGTTGGGGGTTGACTAACAATTAAGTATACTGAGTCCGAAAATACGCAAAGGCTCCATGTGACAACATATGAATGCTCTTTATGCATAAAAAGGTCATAATATGCGAAAATAGACTAAAGTCTGTGATGTCACATTGACGCACCTTTTGTGCTGTAAAATCTAAAGATCGCCTGGCTAGGTTTCATTTTCTCCCGTTATAGCCTACATTCTTGCCACAGAAAAATAGAGAGTTTTTTTAATAATACTGTCGCGTATACCCTGCTGAAGTATACACGCTGAATGGGGATCCAGGCGTTTGTACTTCACGAAACGTAACCGTTGACGCGCGATGCCGAGCCGAGCCTCGTTCTCTTCCTCCTCAGTCCCCTTGCTGTGCCACACCATGTGGCACTACCCCCTCTTCAGAAAAATAATTATAAAAGAATGAAAACATACACAGGCTTGACGTGAGAGCGCCGAGATGGCCTAGGACGAACACATAAGCTATAGTCACAAGCACTGTGGTGTGCGATATAGTCACAAGGCACTGAGCGGCGAGCAACAACAAAAACTAACCTAAGCGGCTGAAAACGTCGACTTTTAGGGGCTATGGTACGGTTTCAACCGCACAACGTGCACAATCTCAGATTGCGGTTGTCGACGTCGGGGAGGCTGGTTTCCGTCAGGAAGGACTTCGTAATTCACGTCACTAATTCGCTGCAACACTTTGTACGGTCCGAAGTAGCGACTCAAAAGCTTCTCGGATAGTCCTTTTCGGCGCACGGGAGTCCAGACCAAAACTTTATCGCCAGGTTGGAACTCTACTTGCCGATGGCGGAGATTGTAACGTTGCGCATCCATGTTCTGTTGCTTCTTTATGTGCACTCGGGCCAGCTGACGGGCTTCTTCCGCGCGCTGCACGAAGAGTTCGGCATCTTGGGCGAGATCGAGGTGATCGATGTTGTCGCATGGCAGCATTGCTTCTAACATAGTCTGCACTTCACGGCCGTAAACGAGGTAAAACAGCGTGAAGCGTGTTGTTTCTTGCGTAGCGGTATTATAGGCAAACGTTACGTACGGGAGTATCTCGTCCCACGTCTTGTGCTGTATGTCTACGTACATAGATAGCATGTCAGTCATCGTTTTGTTCAGTCGTTCGGTCAAGCTGTTTGTCTGCGGATGATAGGCAGTTGTCCTTCGATGGGTTGTGCAGCTGAGTTTAAAAACGTCTTCAATGAGCTGCGCTGTAAAGGCTTTGCCTCGGTCTGTGATGACGTGCGATGGGGCGCCATGCCGTAGGACGATGCTCTGTATGAAAAACTGGGCAACCTCGGAAGCTGTGCCTCGAGGCAGCGCCTTTGTCTCAGCATACCGCGTTAAATAGTCTGTGGCGACGATGTGGCAATACCATGTCTAACCTTATTCAAACTTCCCTACTATTGTTCTTGAAGTCTACTGGGGGACGAACACCTTCCCCAAATCACTATTTATGTCGGAGGAAAATGGAGACCATACTGTATCTCTAAATTTCTTCTCATTACTTTGTTCATTCCTGTACTGCGATGGGGGAGGGGAGGCGCTGCCTTGCTCTTCCGTTGGCACCCAGACTATAATAGAAGCTGTAGTAATTGTAGAAGTACTAGCAGCAGCAGTAGCAGCAGCAGTAACCGCAACAGTAGCAGTAGTAATAGTAGCAACGGTAGTAGTAGTAGTAGTAGTAGTAGTAGTAGTAGTAGTAGTAGTAGTAGTAGTAGTAGTAGTAGTAGTAGTAGTAGTAGTAGCAACAGCAGCAGTAGTAATAGCAGTAGTAGCAACTGCAGTAGTAGTTGTAGTAGAAACTTTAGTGCTTGTAATTGAGTCAAAGTAGAACACTAAAAGTTCAACGGCTACCTGTTTTGCCCTTATTACGCTTATTACACTTATTAAGTATTAAGTTTGCGAAACACAGATATAAGGATTTCATACTAAAGTTCGCCTCGAAATGCTAAACGTGGCTTTATCTACATTATCGTCATGCTATGACATCACAAAATTTGATCATGTCATGTAGCGTGGGTAGCTACAATGCCGTTGCATACGAAAAATATACAACAGTACGTGCGCATTACTTCTGTCTGATGTTGCACGTGGCAGCCGCCGAGATCGTAGGAACAGTGCGAACAATCGCGTATCGTGACTTCATGACGCACCCGACACCTGGGTGGTGAAACCGATATTTCTTTGCTAAAAGAAGTAATATAATATTTTTAGAACACTCCGGCGCTTGCCAGTATTCTTTTTATTGTTTAGGGAATTTTAACACTCACTTAACAGGAGAAATGACACGTCAAAAATATCGCCACAGCACTATATTATAAATCGACGTCACAGGAATGTTCGGGCTGTACTCCCTAGCGTTCCAGATGCGAAGCACACGAGCGCAGTCCTGTGGATAAAATATTTGGTAGTCGTTGTGCAGTTCAAGAACGCGATTTAGTTATTCATTCGCAAAGGGTTGAGGATATAGTCACATGCAATGGTTTTTTTCTCGATATGGCCATTGTGAGTCCTACCCATATGAAGGTTAGGTGATTTGAGTAACATTTAAAAGGTAATAATGGCAAAAGTCAAAGTTATAATTTTGTTTATAGTGTCCCTTGCGTTTCTGTCTGGATGGAAAATAGGGAGACATTCATTTAGGATTTCGTCGTAAAACCTTTGTTCACACATTTTGAGTTTTACATTAAGTAATTATTTGATTGAAATTATTTACTTTCTTGTTGATATTTCAAAGAAATCACAAGTGCGATAGCGATTTGCGTCTGCAGCACTCGCACGTTGCAATTATGTGTATACGTTACAAGAAGCGGCCCAGGTTGCACATGTTTATCTGGAGAACGCGCGCACAAGGTATTTATCTAAGTACCCGAACAAGAGCTGTCGTGATCGTGTTGCGGTCAAAAGCTGCCGTGAACGAAACACACTGGACCAATTACGCTGAGCGCAGGGTCACTTGTTGGGCCGCCTTTACGACAGGTGAAGTGCGAGGGAAATGACTTCAGAAATAGTTATCTTGCGAAGAGATGGCTACGTTACGTAATGTACCTTCCCAGTTTATTTGCTCCCTCCTTGCGCGATGGCCTGTTTATTCTCTATCTATGCCTTAATCTGGGCCACCGAACGAGATCTGGGCAGGTAAGGCCGGTGTAGCTGAGAAGCTGCGTGCCGTGCTGACGAACGCATGACGCGAGCTACTTTCCGTTATTGGGATATTTAATATGATATAAGAGAATATGTCTGCTCAAGCTGGCGATAAGGCTATAGGGCTACCTCAAGCTTCAGAAGCGAGGCCCAGACATTTTCTACACAGACTCTTGTATTATTGTTTTTTGAAATGATTAACAGAAGAGGTTGGCGTCTTTGAGACGGCCCCGGCTACTCCTTGTTAATCAGCAATGGAAACAAATGTGCACAATAGGAGTGAATAATGTGGCAAAATGTGGCACTCAGTCGAGCAGCAGATGTATAAACACATTCAAAAGTACATGTCTCACAAATGTTTTAACAGTAGCTCAGTACCCATGGGCATATATAGGGTCAAATATTTTGCATGGCCAAAACACGGACACAAGCAAGTAGTCTGCAAAAGAGAGAACATAAGTAATTTCACATAGCGTAAAAAAAAAGCACGAGCACCGCGTAAATGAATTTTGAACACACTGAAACATCTACATCACTTAATTAGTACAAGATAAAGTTAAATTCAAATTTCCCCATAATTATTGGCCGACTGTGCAATGCAAACAACATCCGTTTCTGGAAGGTGAGTGCCCAAGACAGCGCCTCTCCTCGAGCAGTTCTACATCCGCTCATGGAAGAGAAGGAAGCGCGCCTTAAGAAGGTGTTGAACGATTACGAATGTTTATTCACAAAATTCAGAGCTAAATAATGTTGTTTCGCATTAATGGGGTGAATTTAACGGCGTATTTATTGAGGATAGTTTTCTTCAAGCCATTGCACCAACATAACTAATCAGCGAAAGCTCTGTTGGTTGTATAATGCAAAAAAAGGGGTGGCGTGCAGACACGGCCACAAGAGAAGTGAAAAACACGAACGGTGTCTATCAACTGAACGAAGCACTCAGGCGAAAAAAGAAAGAAGACGCAAAACTCATCTGCGCATGCTCTGGAATGGTAGCACCACGTGTCAATCGGATACACGGGTCGGTCTACGTAACAGATAACTGTTAAGGCAATTGATCTCTTCCTTATGTCAAGTAATCGAAGGCCGACTCACACACGCACTTCCACCATTATTGATATGCCATGCCTCGACCATAAGACGTGTATCTTCATTCCTATGCCTGTACAATATCGCGCATTCATCTAACTCAGGTGTGCAGTTACAATCTTGACATTCTTGAAAATTTAAGGAAAGGCTGGAAGGCGATCCACCTGTTAACGACCTTTAATGTCACCTTAGCCTCTGATTGATACACCGCTCCGTTTGCTCTACGTAGAAATGGCCACAGCTAAAGGGAACTTTATATACCACACCCCTATGACTGTCAGTAAAATTGTTGTTCTTGATGTGCTTCAGGGGACAAATATCTTTTCTTTTTTTTGCCTTTTACCTGCTCCTTTTTCCTCTGCACGGCAGTGCATATTTTACCTAGCTAATTGCAAGCAGTGAAAACAACAATAACACCATATCTACTTGCAACTTTTTTAAGCATGTGCGATACTGAATTAATGTAGGGAATAGCCACTACTCTTTCCTTGCTATTACTGCTTTCTGTAACCACGTCCGTTCCCCTCGAAATCGACTTCTTTAGGCGTTCAGCCACAGTGACCCTGCCCCGCTAGGATAACCTGCTCCCAATAGGCGCCGGACCTGTGCATGAAAACTGCCGCTCATTTTGTGCATGCACAATCTGGTGAGGGAAGACTTAAGGCACGACATGACAATTCCGTTTTTTACTACTTTGGAATGCTTGGATTGAAAGTTTAACAATGGCTTCGAAGATCTAAGAGAGTACTGGCAACACAGGGGATTTTGTTCGAAGACCAAGTAAATATCTAGAAACTGTATTACGCGTTTCTGAGGAAATTCCTTGGTAAACTTTAATCCTCCTCCAGTAAGTTTAAATTGCTCACTTACTGAGATTGCAGTGGAATGAAATTCGTCCCTATTGCAGAAAATCAGGTTATCATCAGCGTAATGAAAAACCTTAATAACACAATCGCCTAGGGCCTTCTCTAAGCTGCTCGCAAGCTTGCTCAAGTAAATATCCCTACTGTTAGGGGCAACCTTTCAACCAATACAAATTCCTGATTTCTGCAGAAACATGCCATCTATTGACCCAACCAGCGTCGACTTTAAGTACATTGAAGGAACTTCAAGAAAGCACCCCTCGAAACACCACATCTGTCTACAAAAGCCGAATCTGGTAGTTGTTCTTTAATGCACTCACTTACAGAATTTAACAACCCGTCATGCGGGAAGGAGTAATACAGGTCTTTGATATCCATACTAAAAGCTGTACAATCACCAGGATTTTCCTCTGTAAAGAAAGTAAACTAGTGCCTTAGAGTTACGCAAGCGAATGGGGTCTGAAAAAACTATTGAAGCTAAGCACTTCTGTAAGTTACTAGCCACACAGACCTGCCATGTCCCTTTCTCCGACTCTATGGCATGAAAAAGAATCTCTTGCTTATGAGTCTTCGCCGAGAGAAACAGTTCTAAGGTTAGCGATTTTGCTTTTTTTGACATTAGAGACAATCCTATCAAGATTATGTCTAGACAGGAGGTCAATCACACGTTGCCTGACTGCTGAAGGCTTGAGTTTTACTTGCTAAAAATTCTTTCCTATAGCCGATATCGCTTTTTCTGAAAACACGTCATTTGGCATAATTAAGAAATAACCTTCCTTGTCTGATATTACGGGTCGAAGTTTATGCTCCACAAAGTAATTACTCACGGCTGGAAAGAGTCAGACGTCCTGACATGAATATTCGTTTGTTTAATGATAGCAATGCACTCTGAAATACAGCGTCAGCGCTCTTCTTCCAGGACAAACCTGACTTTGCAGTGCGGTAGGCTTAAGCCTACCGCGCTACAAAACCTCGAACATGTCATCTGGCAAAATTACGAAATAACCTGAATTATTTCGTAACTTTGCTAGATGACATGTTTTCATAAAAAAGCGATATCGGCTATAGGTAAGAATTTTCAGCCAGTAAAACTCAAGCCTTCAGCAGTCAAGCAACGTGTGATTGACCTCCTATGGGATTGACCTCCTATAGATAGGATTGTCTCTATTGTCAAGAACGCAAAATGGCTCACCTTAGAACTGTTTTTCTCGCCGAAGACCCATAAGAAAGAGATTCTTTTCATGCAATTGTGTCGGAGAAAGGGACATGGCAGGCCTGTGTGGCTAGTTCCCTACAATAGTGCTTAGCTTCCCTAGTTTTTTCAGACCCCTTTCGCTTGCGTAACTCTCAGGCACTAGTTCAGTTTTTGAAAGAAGAAAACCCTTGTGATTGTACAGCTTTTAGTATGTATATCGAAGACACCTGTATTACTCCTTGCCGCATGACGGGTTGTTAAATTGCGTAAATGAGTACATTAAAGAAAAAGTACAAGAGTCGGCTTTCGTAGACAGATGCGGTGTTTCCAGGGGTGCTTTTCTTGAAATTCTTTCAATGTACTTAAAGTCGACGCTGGTTGGGTCGAGAGATAGCGTGTTTCTGCAGAAAGCAGCAATTGGTATTGGTTCAAAGGTTGCCCCTAATATTAGTGATATTTACCCGAGCAAGATTGACAGCTGCTTAGAGAAAGCTTTAGGCGATTGTGTTATTAAGGTTTTTGTTACGCTGAGGATTACCTGGTTTTCAGCAATAGGGACGAATTTGATTCCGCTGCTACCTCAGTCAGTGAGCAATTTAAACTTACTGGAGGAGGATTGATGTTTACCAAGGAATTTCCTCAGAGACGCGTAATACAGTTTCTAAACATTTCATTGGTCTTCGAACAATATCGCGTGTGTTCGAAGCCATTGCTAAACTTTCAATGCAAGCATTCCAATGTAGTAAAAAACGGAATTGTCATGTCGTGCCTTAAGTCTTCCCTTACCAGATCGTGCATGCACAAAATGAGCGGCAGTTTTCATGCACAGGTCCGGCGCCTATTGAGAGCAGGTTATCCTAGCGGGGCAGGGTCACTGTGGCTGAACGCCTAAAGAAGTCGATTTCGAGGGGAGCGGACGTGATTACAGAAAGCAGTAATAGCAAGGAAAGAGTAGTGGCTAGTCCCTACATTAATTCAGTATCGCACATGCTCAAAAATGTTGCAAGTAGATATGGTGTTATTGTTGTTTTCACTGCTCGCAATTAGCTAGGTAAAATATGCCCTGCCGTGCAGAGGAAAAAGGAGCAGGTGAAAGGCAAAAAAAGAAGAGATATTTGTGCCCTGAAGCACATCAAGAACAACAATTTTACTGACTGTCATAGGGGTGTGATATATAAAGTTCCCTTTAGCTGTAGCCATTTCTGCGTAGAGCAAACGGGGCGGCGTATCAATAAGAGGCTAATGGAACATAAAAGGTCGTTAACCGTTTGATTGCCTTCCAGTCTTTCCTTAAATTGTCAAGAATGCCGAGATTGTAACTGCGCACCTGAGTTAGATGAATACGCGATATTGTGCAGGCATAGGAATGAAGATACGCGTCTTATGGTCGAGGCATGGCATATCAATAACGGTGGAAGTGCGTGCGTGAGTCGGCCTTCGATTACTTGACATAAGGAAGAGATCAATTGCCTTAACAGTTATCTGTCCAGTAGACCGACACGTGTACCCGATTCCCATGTGGTGCTAGCATTCCAGAGCATGCGCAGATGAGTTTTGTGCCTTCTTTCTTTTTTTACCTGAGTTCTTCCTTCAGTTGATATTCGGCTTTCGTGTTATCCACTGCTCTTGTGTCCGTGTGTGCACGCTTTACCCCTTTTTTGCATTATGAATGCTTACCAACTAGCGAAGCTTTTTGTCGTTCCAAATATATATTGGTTATCCTGCTTGTTTGCTGGCGACAACAAAGAACAATTCAAAGTAACATATTGAACGTGAAAGGCACTTAGCGTATACACAAATCTAAGATAAAAAACTTCATTATTACAGGTTCCGTGCAAAGAATTCCAGCTGAGACGCCTGCAGATGCAAGGCCCTCTGATGATGAAAGTCTACGCTGGCCTACAAAGTCCGAGGACACTGTTAGGGAGGACAGCGCTAGGGAGGACAGGCGCTTTGAGTTCTTACGTACTGCAAAAGATGAAATGAGTGAATTAAACCGATTAGTAAGTAAAGTAAAAAATGATATTGGTATGATATTAACGAAGGTATAGGATAAAATCAATGCTGGACAAATCCCACGCAAGAGCGAAGTTTCTGCCAGATATATTCAGTAACCTTCGTAGTGGCCTCCACCACACACATGTACGCAGCCAAATAAATGCAACTTGTGGATGATGATCGTCGTAGCTGTTATTGTGCACTCACGATATTCGGTATGTTCTCCATAGAGAAAGAACAAATAACGAGTGATAGATAAAGAACCGGTGACGCCAACGTGGTCCCTTAAAGGAAAGCTGAAGTGGCTTTCAATATGGAAAATTTGCGGTGCTTCAAAAAGCTGCCACAGTTCAAGGCTATCTATGACGCACATTTTCCACTAAGAAAAACAGCCACGCCATTAAGGGCACGGAAACCCTGGATGACGGCCGACTTGCTCCAAATGATCAAGCATAAGAACATATTGTACGCGCAGTTTGTACAATCAAAAGATGAAAAGTTGCTTCGACAATTAAAAAAGTACAGAAATAATCTAACATCAAAACTAAACATGGCTCGAGATGCCTATTTTACAAATACAATTTGGAGCTCTGATTGGCAGCAATTGGATGTAATCTGGCGGAAACTGAATTCCTTACTGCAACAAAATGCCCATGATACTTTCGATAACTTTCAGCATGAAGGAAAATGAATTTACGGGACCTGCTTAGGCTAATGCTTTCAACAATTTCTTTATTTTACAGGCATCTCAGCGTCAGGTAGAGTGCAGCCAAAATTACACGGAATACATGATGGGAAGCAGCTGTCCATCATTCCTTTTTGTTGCGCCCACCAATTACGGAGAAGTTTTCTCGTGCATAAGTAGTATAAAAATAGCAAGTCAGTAGAAGCAACTGGTCTTCAAACAGCGCGCATCAAACATGTTTTTCACCTAATATGGCCGGCTCATATTTACAATCTCATATTACCTCTCGCTGTATTTCCAAAGGCAGTGAAAATGGCTGGAGTGATACCGGTTTTTAAAATGGTGAGAAGAATTTGGTTAGTAACTATGGTTCAATTTCTATACTGCCGGTATTCTCGAAGGGTATAGAAAAAATGATGCATGGTAGAGTGCTATCTTTTTTGGAAAAACCTAACTTGCTCGTTGAATTTCAGCATGGGTTTCGAAAAAACCTATCCACTGAAACAGCATTACTGAATCAAAACTAAATCATAATAGCTTTGTTTCAAAATAGGGAGATAGGTGCAGCCATATATAAAAATTTTACTACGGTTTTTGACGCGATAAACCACAGAATTTTACAGCATAAACTGGCAAACTATGGTGCCCGAGGAAAAGCTGAAGACCTTATGAAATCCTGTTTGTCGAACAGAACACAATATGTAGACTTTAAGAATTAATTGTCTTCAGTACAAAATATTAGTGCAGGAGTCCTCCAAGGAAGCATTTTGGGACCGCTGTTATATTTAATTTACATAAGTGATATTGTGCAATGTGTAACTGATAGTAAGATTGTATCCGACGCTGGTGACACTTCGGTGGTCATATCTGGAACATCAGAAAGTAACATTGAAGACAAAGCAATCAGAAAACTGAATGCCTGAAATACATGGGCGAAAGCAAATTGTCTGAAGAATAATTCTAAGAAGACAAACAAAAAAACATATAGTACTTTCCAAAAGGGACGGTAATTTCTAGGCCATTGAACGTGTTCTTAAGCTCTGATACGGTTGAAATAGTAGATTCTGTTAAAATCCTTGGTGTTATATTTTCAAAGCATTCGACTTGGAAAGATCATATTGACTATATTAGATCAAAAGTGTATTAAGCTGTCGGTGCGAAGTTGTGCCTGCGTGGTTTTTTTCCCTGTCAAGATTAGGCTATTGGTATATTACTCATTAGTTCTCTCTCTCTTGCAATATTGTTATACCCTTTGGGGCACTACGGGTGCGAAATTTATACAAGCTTCGCCTTCTTCAAAAAAGAGCTGTAAGATGCATTGCTGGTCTGTCTTACTGCTCCCCCACACATGACTTGCTTTTACAATATGAAATCGTGCCAATTTATAGTTTATACAATTATAGAGTTTTAATGATTTATAAATGCTCCTCACAAAGTGATGAAAATTGTATTTCTTATGTGGCAAAACTTCAGAAAAACAGGCATATCCCGCAGACTAGACATAACGAAATTTGGTTAGTGCCGACACCTAGGGAATATTATACCCAGTAGTCTCTTTCTTATACTGTTCCAGTATTATTAAATAAATTAAACAAAGAATTGTTTGACCCTTTTGAGCATTCAAATGATGCTATCAATAAATTTTTTCTTATCAAATTTACGTTACGGTATTGCACTCAGTTTAAAGCCATACCGGTTTTTCTTTTCCCCATAACCTCTTATTTCTTTTTCATAATGCCTGTGTTTGTGCTGCAACGAATAGCGCTGCTTTTGACAAATTGTTTTTGTTATCTTGTTTAAGTGTTTATTTGGGAAAATGAAAATCCCTGCATGTGCACTGTACTGCCAAGTTGATAAAGGGGGCAGCATAGAGTTTCCTGCAAAAATTACTAGAGGGAACTCTGGCGCTGCAGTCGTTGTCCTGCCATGGGAATGATGGGAAGTACATGGATTTGTCTGACCTTCGTGCTTGCGGATTCAAACGTTCTTGTGGCTTTGTATATGACTCTGTATAAACCTCATTGTCGTATATTTCAGCGCAATCTGTATTCTTCGAAGTGCAGAAGACGCCGGAAACGCGTACAATTGCTATTAATTGCAATGATTGAGCTTGTCCAGGTGGCCAAATCGAAACGCGCCAAGCGTCTCAAGGCAGTGGCATGCCCGCGATAAATTCATAAGGGCGCTTCATTCGCTTGCCGGTACATGCGTCCGTGGCCTAATGGTTTCAATATCAGGCTTCTGTGCTAAAGTCCCTGTGTTCTAATCCTGCCGTCGGGCAATCTTAATGATGTTTATTTAATTATTTATTACGCAATACACTGTTGAAAATGACGAGTTTACAAAGTCACAAAGCCGTTTGAAGCCAAAAAGGACGAAGTTTAGGCAAATCCATGTACTTCCCATAATTCCCATGCTGGGACAACCGCTCCCATTGCAGCTCCCGTAGACACTAGCGCCAGAGTTCCCTCTAGTAATTTTTGTAGGAAACTCTATGGGGGGCAGGACCTCTGTCAAGCTTGCGAGCTTTTAGTTCAGTCTCCTTCTCTGTCTAAGAGAAAATAAAGACTGAATTGAACTGAATAATTCGTCATTATCAATTATTGTTTGCGATTATGCATGTAAGAACGCCACCACGACCATTTCAAATTTCCACCGTAGTTACGGCCCACCGACGCGTCGAGCGTTGCCATGGACGCGGAAGTGCCGGGAGTGGTGTCAACAAAGGCCTTCCACCTAGCACACCGGCTTTGAAGCAACCGTGTGGGCAGATTTATTGCGCTTTGTGTACGAAATGCATGTACCAACTACGGCAAAGTCGTGATACTTGTTGTTTTTCATTGCGAACTATTCCGAAATTTCATGACACTGGCTGCTGCAGAAGGGTTGAAGTCTGGGCCAGTTGGTACATACTTGAAGGAAAAAACCAGTCAAAAAACACAAAGGACAAGAGGAGAGGTTCTGGAAGCCTGGAAGAAATCCTGGAAGCGTACTACATCAGTTTATTTGGTGATGACTGCGTTAGTACAACCTCGGTGCGCTTACTTGAAAAAGAAGTTGCATTTCTAGGTCGGTCACGATAGAAGCGATTCTTGTCTTTTCATGCTCTGTGATTAGCTATGATGCGGTTGCGCATGCTCTGCTGGCCTTGCTGGGACTACACCGATTCTAATAAAGCTCAGTTGATAGTCCAGTCGTTGTGGTGTGAACCTCTCCTCTTGTCCTTTGTGTTTTTTGACTGGTTTTTTCCTTTAACCTGGCTGCTAGCTTGGTGTCACCACTGTCCTGCCGAATAGCTCATATTTACATTCCCGATGCTGGGATAGAACTGTGGACCCCAAGATAAGCACATCGATACTGTAACCAATGGGCCACAATCGAGCGCATGCTTCTGTCATACCAACGCGGATAAGCTCTTTGAGATATGATCGCGGCGTCTTGATTGTGATGATGATTTCCATCATCATCACCATCACACAACACTCTGTGTGTCTTTCTTTGTTTGGCCTTGTGTCTCGCGCTTTTGTTATTTGAAACATGATTGCCACAGGATGGAAAATACCCAAAAAGGGAAATGAGCCCCAAAGTGCGCGGTACATGTAAAATAAATACCAACAAATGAAGAAATACAAAGCAATATAAGAGTTGTCACATGCCGTATAGGACGGGTGCGCGAGAGTGCACGTACACGCGCCCTTTGGTTGGCATCAAAGGCACAAGGTTGAAAAGGGCAAATGTACAGCCTTTCATTACCCGCTTCACGCAGGCTTCCCTTCAAATGAATTTCGAGGCATGCGTTTGATCTGAATAATTTTAAAGCAAAGCTTTCCTTGCCTCTTCCTTTGGCTTTGGTGGCTGCTAGCTGCTAGTTCCTTCCTGCTGGCTGCTGCTAGCTGCTAGCTGCTGTCGACATGCCGTCTCTTTCTTCACCGCTCACAGCGCCTCGTAGCATGACCCCTGGTGGTTAAGGCACCATCCCGGTGCTTAGTAGGTCCAAGGGATATGGCTTCAGTCTTGTGACGTGTACGATACCAGAGGCAGACCGCGCCAAGGTAATATCGAGAGGTTCGATTTTATATGTGATGTCGGTTACTTTGTGCAAGACACGATACGGGCCAGAATATGGTGAAATCAACTTCTCACCAAAATCAACACGCCGTGATGGTGTCTAGAAGTGGACCACGTCATAAGGGCTGAAATGGGCATCGCGGTGGCGGGCGTCATAGACCCGCCATTGTTTTTCCTGCGAAGCGTTCAGACGCCAGCGGGTAATTTCACGCGCATCTGCAGCTCTAGAGGCGACATCACGGGCGTGTTCTGACGTCGTGTGAATGGTAGTGGGAACGAGCGTGTCGAAAACAAGTGCGGGTTCTTGACCGCATAAAAAAAAACATGGATAGAAACCTGCAGAATCATGCCAGGACGTGTTGTAGACAAATGTTACAAAAGGGTGGGTGGCGTCCCAGTCCTTATGGTCAGTGGACACGCACACGGCGAGCATGTCTGTGATAGTTCTATTAAGTCAGCACGTTGGCCTGGAGCTGATACGCCGTTCTAAACTTGTATTGTGTAGCGCAGGCGTGCAACATGTCCTCACCTACTTGTGATAGAAAGCACCGTCCTCGGTCGGTAAGCTGTTGTCGAGGATCGCCGTGATTAGCGCCCATTTCTGGCCAGACCTCCAGAACAGGTGGGGGCTGCTATGACACAAGAGACACAAAATACATAAACCAACCTAGATATGTATCGCCTATTTCTGTGCATGCAAGAGTCATCGCCATTCCTTCTACAAGGAAGACGGAGAAGTCATAGGGGAAAGACAGGGAGATTAAGGTTGAGCCTGGCAGGCTGCCTTGCACTGAAAAAGAGAGAAATGGGACCGAAAGATGAAAGAAAGAGAAGAGAAGCTCACGCTAGCACCATATATCGCCTTTGTCCTCGCGACAACGCTGTGTAGACGGGTCACACTGTTCATCCTCCTGATTTGTGGTTTGCATTTTGGTATAGCATGTGAGCGGTGTGGTGCTTAAACACAAATATTGCTTGAGCTTAATGTTATGATCCTTCGTAGTAGACAGACATAAAGATTCTACGAGAGTACGAGTTGTATAGACATAAACAAACGCAATTGTACGCATCGGCGTTAGATGAACACTTTTTTTTTATATCAAGTCCATCAGGGACGTTGGATCTCCATAATGTTTTATTCGCCTGGTTGACTCGCGGCATAACATAATAATAAAATTGTCTAAAGTTGTCGTGTAGTTCAGTTTTACGTGCAATTGCAATCGAGACTTACAAAATGTATTCTCCATGAGTCATTGTTCATATACGCTCCTGGTACTGGCCAGGCGGCTCGTCGGAGCAAGAACTATCAGCGCCTGGCGCTGCAAGTTTAGTGGACGGACCGGTCTGCCAGCGTTGGGCTAGCATCAAAACTGCGTTCGCGCTCTTGCGTAGCTAGAGCAACAAAAATGGCGCGAACTTGGCTTTGTTACTTGAAGTCAATAGCAAAATTATTCGCTTCACGTACGACAAATGTTGTACGCCGCTGGACATGTTCTTGGCGTGAGAGAACAGCTCTCGCTTTCTCTCTCTCTGTCTCTCTCTCTGTTTCTTTCTCTTTACTTTTTTGCTGGGGTAGTGACATACGCAACGATGGAAACACGCAAGAAGATTTCTTTTTTTTTTGATGTCGCCATGCCGTATGTGAAGTTATGCTTTGACATAGCAATTAAATAGGGTCTGCAAGCACGACTCGGCTCGGTACTCAAGTAGCTCGCTCTTTCTTGGCGCTGCTTCGAAGCTCTATCGAGCCATCAATTTTCGCTTATTTTAGCGTGCTCAAAGTGATTAGCCGCTTCTTGAGCTAACGCACCGAGGTAACGATGAAGCGTGCCCATTATATTCACTCCACTGTCCATAAAATTCGCTGTATCTGCTACTGTGGCCACACTTTGAAGAAAGCGAAACAGAAAACTAAGATTTAGGGGCGCGTTAAGGCAAATATAAATCCGGATTTTTTAATAGATCCGCTTCACGGTGCACTTCTGGCGCTATATTTTATGCCATGCAGCGCTACCGTAAGTCGATGACAGGCATCACGCTATCCAAACGTAATTGAAAAATACGAATAGAATAACTCGTCTTCAATTGGAAATTGGAGTGAATGGGCACGGTTCGCCAGACACCTCTGCTCCATGTATATAGCTCCTCCGAGGCGCATACCTTCACTGGATGCTGCAGGAACAGGAGCCTGCCCTCTCTGCCAACGCGAGAGCGCAGAAGCGATGAAGCCTATGAAGCATCGGCGGGGAACCTAGCGAGGCATCACATCGTCTGAAGCAACGATCTAAAGAAGACAAGTATTTTAGGTTAATCTCGATTTATCAACCAATTTTCTCGCCCTAAGACGGCGAAAAGGACCTCTTAGCGAATCCTCTATATGGACAGGCGGAAGAATTACACAAAAGTCCGGCAATGCCATTAGGAATGTTATCATACGAGCACCAAAAACACAGTCACGGTGATTTGAGGACTGATGTCTTAACAGCAACCATGACGCGGAACGGAAAGCGCAAGCGTCGGCTATTGTCTTTCAAACAGATTCATTCCTTTATTCAACTCACCAATACTATGCTGTGCCCAGATCAGGTTCAAAGCCGCAAACTACGCCGTCATACAGGGTGCCTATTCCCTATCCGTCCCATAGTTGCGCTTCTGCTGCCAAGGTTGTCGCGGCGCTCGCCGGCAAACTTTACTGTGAGGAGTGTATGGTGATCACGTTGGTCAATTCTTAACTTCACAATTAGCAGTACATTTTCTTGGTCTTTCACACGCCATGCGCAACGTAAATGGGGGGGGGGGGGGCGGAGAAAGGGGCCATACGCCCGCTGCCTTCGCAGGAGCGGAGCACTTCGGACGCTTGACATTGTCTTCATATTGTCACGTAGTAGCGACGGTGAAGAAGGCAGCGAAACTGTGATTAACGAAACAAGCGTTTTATTGGGCGAACTTATGGCCTAAAAAGCAGGCTACACTCAAAGAACAACGATAGCGGCGAACACACTCGGCGATCGTCGAAAATCTGATCAGCGAGTCAAGCGCGTCGGCTTTTATACATCAGTCGTCGAATGGTACAGAGTAATCGCTGGGACCCGCGTGTCTTCCACGAAATTCTACACTATTCGCGTCGCGCATACATGCAATTAGATTACACAAGGTTCGGTGACAGACAGCGGATGGAACCATCGGTAACATTCCAGAAACGTCCGATACATGCAACCGCGTCCTGCGCTGTGCGATAACATTTCTTAAGCCTGTTTCACACGTAAGCGATTGAGCGAATGGAGCGAACAGCGGCGTGGCGCTGCGAAGCTTTTCGCGAGGTTTCGTTTCACATGCATTGCCGCCCCGCGTTTTCTGCCGCTGCGAATATCAATGTTGCTGGCAAAAAGCACGCGACTTTCAGCCAGTTTCGGTAGTTTGCGACAGCCAACACAAGCACTGTTTTGTCCCTGCATTTCAAATTTTTATTTTATACATACATATCCCACGTTTTAAGCATCTGAATCATGCTTACTGATCTTTCGTGTTGTATTTTGTAAAAATATACGCATATGCGGCGCACAAACTCGCGAGAGGCTCGGTACTGTGCCCTAATGGATGCTAGCGTGTCGACGGAGATGGATTTATGTGAGCCACATGATGATTCTTACACGCATATCTTACATGTATTTAGATAGGAGCCCCCGAGCTAAAGCTTCCGCTTAATTAACTAAAAGAATGCCAGCTTTTTTTTTCTCACGACTGCGTAATTAAAACAATACTTGTACAACTCGACTGCGCAGAGCAACCGCACGCAATAAAGAAAAAAAATCCAAGGAGCGTGTGATGTGTGCGTAAACCGGGACAATAAATACATACAAACGCACTCTAGCAGGAGCACCACGAAGAGCGCTTCTGTGTGAATCACGGCAAGCGCACGAAGTCGACGCGGCAACAAAGATAGAGTTTCCAACAAGCTTCAGCGTTTCGCTAGAGAGGTAAGAAAAATTACTGTTAACGCAAGCATCGTCATGCCGTTCAAGAGCCTGCAGCATTAAAAAACAAATTAACACTAACAATCTCGCAGTTCACTACAAGTGCCGTTATTCCTTACCGGTGTCATAGTGTTTTAGCAAGGCGTCCCTGACTTCTTTCCAAAAGGACTCCCGTATTGCGAAGTTGTCTTTCACATTCCACGGGCGTGGCCGTTTTGAAAACCTACTGATTAGCAATTCGTAGAAAAGCTATTTTGGCATGCTGCCCGTACCACGTGCAGCAAGAAAATAAACATCGTCCTATGCGCAGGATTTGCCGCACTAGTCCTAGATGTAGTTGACAGCTTTACGCAGTGCGGCTGATTCTTTGGCACTGTTTGAGGTCCAATGGCTCAGCTTAGCGGCTGTAGTAGCAAATGTTGGTGGAGCCTGATCAGCTATACATAGCAGCGGAAACAGGTGTAACAAAGCCGTCGGTAACTATATAAAAAAGCATATCATGCCTTGACCTAAGACGCGTACTTACCTGCATTACCATCCATTTGACTAGCGCTGCCTGTTCGACTGGCGCAAGGAAGGCACATTTTATATTTCTGGGACAGACTGGTCCCAATGTCTTACTTAATTGATTTGTTATTCTGCGTTTTATGGTGTGTTTTGCGCATATGTGGTGTTTCTGTGGTGTTCACGGTGCCTCTAATTTAATTTCTTATCATTCCTATTCCGGGTGGCATTGTAGGCGTGTTGCTAAACAAATCTGGACGTGCTCTTGCTATTTTTAAAGTGTTTATTTGGTGAACCAAGCCTAGAAATGTGGCACAACCCATCTCACGATGTCTGTCGACGGTAATGCGTTAACGTTGAGTTAATATGATTACATAACGTATTGCCACTGCCTAAACTAGTTATATGCATGAGGCGTGTACTTCAGCGGGAGTCTTCTGTGGCACTTCCCTAAGAACACTCCACGCCATCTAGCGCCGCTGCCACGAAGCCTGCAAGTGGCCTCCAAAACGATTGGGGCGCCGGTGCGCGCAAACGCTGAGAAACGCGTCATGCGGCAACCGGGCTCCTCTCTCGCGCTGTTTTCTGGACACGCTGCGACATCTAGTGGCACTGCCGAGAAATACGCGCGTGGCCTCCGAGACGAGAAGCGTGGCACGCCGGTGCCTACGAACGCTGAGAATTGTTTACTCGCTTGCCGCACACTCAGTGGCACCTATTCACGGACTCAAGTTGACGAGAGGTTCATTGAAGTGTGGCACATACCCAGTGCATTAATGGCGCAGCCTGCTAATGTGTCGGCTTGGTGTTCTTGTGGAACTCTTATGACTTGGGCTCGATTCCGCTCAGCATCGGAGAAATCTAAGGGATCTTTTTCGTCATTCTAAAGCGGCACATTCTCAGTGGCACATACCTATTTACCCAAGTGGCACTCAGTAACGTTCATTCAAGACCGGCAGATACGCACTGATACATACCCAGTGGCCCAATTTGGCATCAAAGAGGTCCATTGAAGACCAGCGCCGATCGAGTGGCGCACACCCGGCGCTCCATGTCGGCGTCAAAGAGTTTCTTCGAACAGCGGTACAAAGCAAGGCCCGCAACTTACGTGGGTTTTATTCAAGCCAGCATCGGTGAAATTTAAGAGATATTTTTCGTCATTGTAGAGAGGCCCATTGCTACTGGCACCTACTGGCACATAACCAGCGACTCAAGTTGGCATCAAAGAGGTTCATTTAAGACCAGCAAGGACCGAGGGACACAACCCCAGTGTTTCAAGTCGGCGTGAAGAGGTTCTTCGAACAGCGGTGCCCACCCAGTCCACAGTGACCGATGACGACGTGAAAGATTAGTTAGTTGGGGTTTAATAGCGCAACGGCTACTCAGGCCATGCTGTGCCAGTCACAAGGCAATACAACACGCAACGTTAAAGCAGGCAAACCTCCCTTGCATTACAGTTGGTGTAAATAACCAGTAGTCTCTAAAAAGTCAAACAAGTTAGTATATGGCACTAGCATGCCATCTGGCAGTAATAGGGCAGGGTGTAAACGTATATGTAAATTATATAGGTTGTGTAAAAGTTTTCGTCTCTGTGTTTCAAAGCACGGACATGTCATAGCAATTTGTATAGCTGTAAGAGGTTCATATCATTTTTCGCAAGTCGGTGGGTTTTCTTTTCGAAGGAGAAAATTTTGTGTAAGATGTGTGTCCTACCCGAAGTCGACACAGGATAACCTCATAAAACCGTTGCTGATGAGTGCATGACTTCCACTCGCCAATTACGGGTTTAGTAAAATGTAGCTTGTTGCTTATACATTGGTCCCATCCTTGTCATTTTGACATCAAGGCTTTCCTAATCGCAGTGATACTATTTTTATACGAAAGCGTTGTGCTTGTTGTGCCTGTGTGCGCCGCCATTGATGCGCATCTATCCGCTGCTTTATTACCCGGTATACCAACATAGCTTGGTACCCAGCAAAACCTAATTGATTTGCCGTATTTGTTGGCGTTACCATGTTTAAAATATCCTCTAACACGGGTTCACATTCGTATTTCAAGTGAAGAGCCGTCAGCGTGCTTAATGAATCAGTGTATACGACTGTGTTTTCATGTTTTTCAGCGATGGTCTTTTGAACCACAGTCCATATTGCGCAGACTTCGGCTGTGTAGATAGATGCATGCTGTGGTAGTCGAATACTTATTTTCCCAGTTTCTTGTCGCGGCCCCTACGCCCACGTATTCTTTTGTTTTAGAGCCATCAGTGTAAAATTCTATGCAATTTTGATATTTGTCCTGAAGAGCGTGGAATTCTTGTATGATGTGCTCGTGCGAGGTGTCGTTTTTCTTTAGAGGTACCAATGCCCAATCGCATAACTATATTCGCACCACGGAAGTAGTCGTTGTGGCCTTTTAGCAACCTGAAGGAGCTCTCCAAGAATGTCATAATCCCGACCGTATTCCTCATATCGCAGAAGAAGAGGTCTAATCATGTTCGGTTTATTTGTGTAGTGTAAGCGCGAATTGCACTGTGTGACGATGTTGTAGCATATGTGTTGTGGCGAGGACTGGATTCTCACTATGTAGTAAAAAGTTAGTAGCGCTCTGCGATGCTGTAAAGGACGCTCATTACATTCAATATATAAGCTTTGGACAGTTGATGTTCTGTTAGCACGACTTGCCAGTGGTAGTCCTAGGTTATGAACTGGATCAAGTCGTCGGACGTAAAACTGTCTGGCTGAATCATATATGATGCTACCATAGTCTAGTATGCTACGTACCAAAGTTCAGTAGATGCGCAGTAGGCATCTACGCTCAGAGCTCCAGAGTTTTCAGGACAGGAATTTGAGGAAGTGTATTGTTCGCTTTATTTTAAGGCTATTTATGTGCGCGAGAAAGTTAAACTTTTTATCGAACAGGACACCCAGAAACTTGTGTTCTTGTTTACCGGTGGCGTGGTTTCATGTAGCTTAAGGATGGGATATCGTTGTAGGTCTCTTTTTTGTGATAAGACAACACTAATAGTTTTTCAGTTGAAAAGCGAAAACCGTTTTCAGATGCCCACTGCGTGAGTTCGTTTAATGTAATTTGAATTTGCCGTTCGCAGGTTGCCAAGTTCGATGCACGACACGCAATTGGTAGATTATTCACATATAATGAGTGCATTACAGAGGATGGAATTATATTATTGCTTGAGTTCATTTTCACCACAAACAGTGTTGTGCTTAATACACATCCCTGTGGCACATCATTTCCTGGATGAATACGCGTGACAGCACCGTTCCCAAACGTACTTGAAATGTTCGGCCGGACATGAAATCGGCTAAGCATTTGAGCATTCTACCGCGGACACCTAAATCCGCTAAATCCTTTAGCATAACAAACCTTCATGTTGTGTAGTACGCCTTTTCCACATCGAAGAAAACAGGGAGACAGTATTCCTTCTGCAGAAAGGCCGCACGTATCTCGTGTTCTAGCCAGTCTACGTGATCTGTTGTAGAGTAACTTTTCCTGTACCCACACTGATGGTTATCCAGCAGGTTCTCGGTTTCAAGGAGGTATGTCAATTTTATGTTTCTAATGGCTTCATAACACTTTGCAAGACAGCTTGTGAGTGCTATCGGTCTGTGGCTGGTTGCTGTTTTAGGATGCATTCCACCTTTCAAGAAAGGGATTTTGATGACTTTCTTCCACTCCTTCGCAATTTTTCCCGTTTCCCAGATTTTGTAAAAAAAAAAAAACGAAGTAAGGTTTCAGCTGCTTTAGGGGATAGGTGAGCGAGCATTGCGTCATGTACTCTGTCCGAACCAAGTGCTTTTTTTTTTTTTTGCCAGTAGTGAGTACTCTGTTGATTTCAGGGAGTGTTAAGGGGGCATTATACGATCTCTCTGAACTTCCTATGGTCGGAAGCTTTAGTTTTTCTGCTGATTACTTATATTTTTTTTAATGTACCAGAATAATTTACTGAGCTTGATATGTCATGGAAATGCTGCCCTAATATATCTGCTTGTTCTTCTAAATTTATTTGCGTTCCTGGGGGTGAGAGTATGGAGATAATGTAAGGACCGTAGTCGCCTCTAAACTTACAAAGTTGATTCAACATTCTTTTGTATGTCATCGAGTTATTTATGGACGATACATAGTTTTTCCAGGACTGTCTTTCGTCTTGTCTGCGTGTGTACCTGACTTTCGCTTTTCCTTTTTTTGAAAGAGAGTAGGTTATCTTGTGTTGGGTATCACCGAAAGATACCCCCTGCTTTGTTTTAAATTTTTGTTTAGTTTTTGTACGTTCATTCATCCACCAGGGTTTTAATTTTTATTCCTAAGAACACGGACGATTCCGGGATTGTCTGTTCTGCGACAATAAGTATAGAGGCAGTAATCTTTTCATTAATTTCATTTGTCGTTAAATCAGCAGATATGTCATCTAGACTGGCCTTTTTGCTGAAGAGAGCCCAGTCTGCTAGATGGAGTTTCCAACGAGGTGATTTCGACGGTATTGTCTGGAAAGGAGATAATTTTTTAATGATACCAGGCGTAGAGTCACTATCATAGAGATTCTTGATAACATTCCATCGAATATCGATAAATAGAGATGGAGAGCACAGCGGCGGGTTTAGACAGCTCATAGCTCCTGTGCTTGGGGAGCAGTAGCCTGCAGCACCCATGTTTAAAAGACATGTCATTTGTTAGGACAAAATCTTGAAGTGTTTGATTCCTGGTGTCAATTGCTTTGCTACCCCCTAAATCGTTATGTGCGTTAAAATCTCCCGCTGTTGGAAAAGGTTCAGGTAGCTGGTTTAAAATTAACTCTAGATCCCTTGCAGTAAAATGCGGCTGCAATGGAATATATATTGAACAAATGATGAAGGTTTTGTGGGCTAAAACGGTGACAGCAACGCCTTCTGTGTGAATGGTAATGGCAACTTCTCTAGCTGCAATAGCACCCTGCAGAACAATGACTACATCACCCGAAAGCCGGTTCGCCTGAGTACGGTCGCACCGTACAACAGTGCCGGCATTAATTTGTTTTGCGTTTTTCGCCTAGGTTTTTTTTCTGTTAGCACAAGGCAACAGGGGAAAAGTTACTTAACATGTGTTTGACGTCACCTAAGTTGTGTAAGAGCCCTCTACAATTCGAGTAGATAATAAAAGTGATTTTCAAATTTAAAGGTACAAATTGGCATTATAAGTTAATGAGAATAAGAAGGATGTTAAGTGACACAGATCTAAAGAATGCTAACACAAAGGAGCGATAACCTTTAGGTTATGGCTTTCTTAATCAACTTGGTTAATGGGAGTTTGTACCTCTTTCCGTGCTCGAGAGAGCGCTTGTCCTTCCGCGTCGATGACACCGGGATTTTTGGCTCGACCTCCACAGCGCTCCTTGAGGCGCTGGATGACCGAGAGTTGGGCGCCGCGACACGTGCCTCGGGCCTTGGGGTTCGTTTGATTTTAGGGCCCTGCAGGACATGGTGTGTGTACGGCCTTTGAACAGCATGGAGCAGTACTGGCTGCTTCCAGGTGGGAGGGGTCGTTGCGGGACCACTATGCGTGGGCTCGGAGGATTCCTATAGGCCTTGGTGACACTGCCCCTACCTGCGTTACATTGGCATAACTTCTCTGGTATGATAATCGCTTTCTTGCTTCAAAGAACGAGATTTTTTCTTTAACAGTTAGTGCAATTACTTCTTATTCTTTTTTCCAGCAAAGGCAAGACCGCTAGTAAGCCGGATGGCATCCTTTGCAGTTAACGCAACATGGAGAGGAAGTGCAATTGTCAGATTGGTAACCATTGGAGCCGCATTTAGCACAGGTTGTTTGTCCTCGGCATGCATGTGAAGTATGTCCAAACTTAAGCATTTGAAACATCTTCTGAGGTTCGGCATATATGGTCGGACATTTACGTAACCTGCGTCCAGCGAGGTAGGCATTACGTTTGTTCCAAAGGTGATTACATGTTTTGTGGTGATTTCTTGGTAATTTCTGCGGATTACAATGCCTTGTACTTTGGTAACGTTTTGTTTCTGAAAACCTTCCAGCAGTTCCTCATCGCTCAAGCCAATAAAGCCCTTCTCAGATATCACCCCCTGCTTGTATTAAGTCTTTTGTGGGCTGAAATTCTCACTCTCGCGTCACCAATACTGGTAAGTTCCGAGGGCTTTAGTGCTTGATCATTTAGTTCTAGGAGCACATCCCTGCTAATGATTTCTGAGGCTTTGCATGTCGGTCCGAGTTTGTCTTTCAGGCACTTGGCCACCCAGGAATGGAAATAACTTTCTTACTGGTGTGTCGTTTTCACTGGAGACTACATAGCACTTGGGAAATGATGTAGCGTTAGTCCGAAATGAGAACTGGAACGGTGCTTCGGTGTGGCATCTTCTCCGACGCCGATCACAGACGACAGAAGTTTGCGCTGCAATAAGAAAATGTGTATGTTCGGCAACAGTGCCGACCGTCCACCACGGAGCCCAACGTGGGGACGCGGCAGAACTTGCGTACAAGTCTGCACCACGCCAATCGTACGCCGTCCCTATAACCGAATATCGTGCACTCAAGGTTGTATATCAACACAAGGTTGACCCTTGACGCCAAGGAGAGAATAAGTAAATGGAAGAGAGAAGACAGGAAAGGCCCGAAAGTGGGAGAGAGAGATGAAGATTTGAGGAGAGAGAGACAGGAGAAGGCGACTGCCGTTTTCCTCCAGGTGGATCACTCTGGAGGTGCCGTCTGTGCGAAGCAGAGGCCAAGGAGGTATGCTGCCTCCGCCGAGGGGCCTTAAAGGTCCGTACACCCGGGCTCGGCTCAATCCCCAGGATCCCCCTTTCCCGAGACACAGCTAAGCCGCGCACGGCTGCACGCAAGAGGGTTCAACCATCACGTGGTGTCGCAATGCACCAAACGCCTGCTGACGCAGATGCTCCTGAGGGGTCGACGTGAAAGAAGTTGGTTGAAGAGCGGCACGTATGTGAACAATGGCACATGCTCAGTGGCCCAAGTTGGTCCAATGGTTGGTTTTTAACCCTGTTACCTCCTCACAGCAGACCGATGAGCTAAAACCTTTCGACTACGGACAACCCCGTGAACCAGGTAGGCGGGAAAACTGCTAGATACAAACTTACAAACATACAGAGATAAATAGATAGCCCCTGGAAAGAGCGTGATGTAGCCAAAGAATGATAACGCATAACCCCACGAAAGACAGCGCATTAAAAAGGGGACCATGGTGAATGCCGAAAAGCAGAAAAACAAACAAACAAACGATACAATATATGAACACAGATCAGCTGAACTCATACCTACAGGCTCTAGCTTCAGAAAAAAAATCTAGCCTGCTTAGATATTAAACAAACAAACAAACAAACAAACAAACAAACAAACAAACAAATAAATAAATCTTAGATGACAACTTCCACGCTGCAGGGGTTGCTCACTGAAATTCAAGGATAAGGGAAAAAGGAAAAATTCAAGTGAGAAAGGGAATCTATCTCCCTCTCTTTCTAGTTATATTCCCTGGATTGAAAATTAAAATAACAACCATCGGTATTGTTCTATTTTTTCTTCTTATATTTATTTTCTTTGGTCCTTTGAGATGTCCTTAAAATCGGTCAGATGAAGTCGCTTGCTAAAACCGCTTCTGATGAAAACTTGTTATATTATTATCATTTATAGATTGGTAGCCATACTACCCACACGCCTTATTTTGCTATCAATGTGTAGAGGCACACCGCTAGATAAATAGGCGTGGTAAAGGAAAGAAGCCGTTACTCAATCATGGATTTGTCCCTTGCACTGGTGGCGTTGTTGTCGCGTCACCTCCGATGACGCAGTCGGTGTTAAATTTACCCTCTCACTCGGCGTTAAATGAGTCATAGCGTGCAGCATACGTTTGTCGATCCCAGCTGGAGTGGTCGCATCTGAGAGAGGTCACTCAGCTACAGTATGCATAATCCATCAAACAAGTGCTCATCAGGCCATTATAAGGCCTAGTGTGCAATTGTTTGCAGATATTTGAAACTTGTTGGGCACATCACTTCTGCGATCGACACGTATGGTACAGAAATGGCGTGATGAGACCCGGGCAGCACGAAAGAGGGATGTAAATTCGCGCTCACCATCTTCAACCATGGCAGGTCCACTACGAACAGGGAGGGAGCGCTACTGCACACTTAGACCTTAAGACGCCCACTGGCTGTAACGTAACTTAGGCATGTAAGCTTTTTGTGTATAACTAAATTAAAGTTGTGTATTTGGTTACCTAATTTATACCCTAGTGGCCATACACTCTCGCCAGCGCGCACAAGGCGTTTCACGTACCCAGTGCAGCGGCGTCCCTGATGCAGCTCCCCTGAATTTTTTCTTTCCTTTAGTGCGGGTCCCAGCCAATGACACTTTTGCAAGAATAACGCTCCTATATAGCCGACACGCTTCGGTACGCAGCTATGCATCATACATTTGCGGTTAGTTTGACACGTAAGGAAATTGACTTCGTCATTCAAAAGTACACTTCACAGCAATAAATCTTATTTTACTTCCCTTAAAACGACGGAAATGCGAACTCTTGTCTTGGGTAAGACGCTGGCAATGAATGATGCGTTCAAGAAGAATTGCAAGCAGAATAACGTCGCAAAATCTGTGGGATGCTTTCAGTGGATAAAAACTGGGTCAGTATCTGTTGCACTTGGCCTTGTAAATTTCCCAGCCGAAATGAAATACGTTAGCTTAACATTTCTTTCCTACCTTCTCAAGTAGAATGAATATATGCATTCTTTAGAGCATAGAGATCTAGCTCTGCGCTCAACCAATTTATGCTGCTGGAGTACCTTACTGGTGTAGGTCACAACGTATTGTAACTTGCTGGGTTGTATCGGGGTAGTAGAAAGTGGAGCGTAGACGTGGATTTCAGGGTGAGGCACTCTGTTGTTGTAGATTCACTGAATATCTTTACGAAATCGTCAGAAAGACTTGGCTGGGCAGTATTGCGTGAGGTCATGACAGAAAAGACGCATAAGAATATTACCTCACACATTATAGGTTGTAGTAGCGTGAGAGAAGTGCCTACCTTCTATCGCATTTAGTACGTTGTCTTTAGGTGTAATACACAGGGTCACACATTGTTAAAAAGGAAGGAAAATACATATTCAGCGTCTTATCAACAGAATAATTTTCCTGCCATTTCAAACGAATAGCTGTAGCAACGGCAATAAATATTTGCCCTAGGGAGAAAATTTAACGCTCTAAGTTAGTGCCGTGTTGTCATGAGATCGCGTTAACTTAAAAGCATAAGACTTTTCATAGTTTTTCATAGAAGCAGCTATTTCTCTTGCGAACCTACTCTTGTTTTTAGGAGAAGGTCACTTCTGTAATTATGAGACAACTTTTTATTGTCTCTACATGACAAGTAGAAGCGAAGTTTATTCAAAGAATTCTCTTGAATATCGAAGAGATGTTTCTTGTCTTCTTTTTTTTTGTCGACAGAGGTGTGTACACATTTTTTGTTACATGTGGAACACAATTATCTTCGTATTCGAGCCTTTGAGCGCAATATCCCTCTACTAGACAGGCTCTTTAGACTGTATACCATTAATGAAGTCGAGTAGTAGTGCATGTAACAATCAAATGTTCAACTCGTATTCATAAAAGTTTAAGAAAAAGAATACTCAGACAAAAGAAAGATTCATGCCTTTCTCAAAGTATTAGCTGAGAGCCATTTGTAACCTCGACATTTTTTACCTTCTTCTTAACAAGCACGTCTCAATAACCACAATTTATTGACGGCGATATTAAAAGGGTTAAGATTAGTCATCAAAAAACTATAGAATCTTTTATATTTTCTTGTTTCTTCACGCGGGATGCACTTTATTCAAGGCGCGCATCGTTTTTGTAATGGCTTGAGGAAGAATTAGCCTGCGGAGAGTTTGCAGGAACCGCAGCCTCTACACATTAATCTCCTTAAAAGCGTTGCTGGTAAGTTCTACGAAGCACGCATATACTTATCGACAATGTAGGCTTTCTTTCTTACATTAAGTGGTTCTTCTGGATCAACTAACTTCCATTCTTTTATAGTACACTATACGGGACATGTAAATAATCCTGAGGGATTCATATGTTTTCGCTCCTATATTAACCCTTTGTTAAGTGGGACTACGTTATTGTACGCGTACTAGCACATTCACTTTAAGCTCCTATATAGTGTCTTTACTCCCCCTATAGCTGCTTACTGATGCTCAACGTAGTTATTCGAATAAGAAATTTCTCTTTTATTTATTTCCCCAGGTTGCCGCGTCGAAATGCAGGCCATTGAGCAATAAAGCCGGCGTATGTAGCAGAGAAGCGGCAACTAAATTCTCATTGGCTGCGGCGCCACGTCACGAGCACGCCTTGACGGAGCAGAGCTGGCGAAACGGTACTGCCGAATTAGCCCGACAGGCGTTGAGTGAGGGGAGAGGGCATCGTTTCGACGCCTCGCCACACTCGCTCTCGCTCTCGGAAGCCGGTGTGGGATCTCTGCACACATATTTAGTTTACTTTGTTTATAAGGACAAAGTCCAAGCACCTATGTGCCCAACGTGACCGCAGCGTGGCATTTGAAAGCACATTCTAAAGTGAAGCTTCCTTACGCCATTTTAAAGTTCAATTTTTATATCGAAGCCGCAAGTTATGAGGTATTTGCGGTGTTAAAGGGTTCTTGTTCTTCGGGCTTGTTGACTCGTTTTGAAGGTCCCGTCAGGGAATTATTCAATTATGAGGCCATAATTTATACTACAACTGATCTCACGAGCGAAATGACACAGTGTCCCCTAGGAGATTTCAGCGATGTGATTTTCCCGCAGATTTACTTTCTCTTCTTCTTTTAATCTTTCCGTCCCCTTTTCCCTTTCCCAGTGTAGGGTAGCCAACCGTGCTCAGTCCTGGTTAACCTCCCTACCTTTCCTTTATCATTTGCTCTCTCTCCCGCAGATTTGGCGTGATGTTATCTATGGCGCATGGCGGCTGTCTTATGCTGCATTCTCATTATTCTATTCCAACTAACCCCAGCGCAAGCTTTAATCTGCTGTGTAAACTCCGGGGCATAGACGCTTCGACGTCGCTGTTGGTACTGACATAGTCTATGCGACCGAAGATTTTTGCACAAGCACACCACCATCTTGTCAAGAACAATTTCTATGCGATCCGCATAATGTGATCCTCGTTCACTACAGTATTATTTTTCAAATTAGTACTTTGACATAAGAAACTTTAAGACGACCGCACCCCGCCCACCTAACACCTATAACCGCTGGGATATTGTCTATTTCATGTAGTGAGGGAATGCAATCAAATAGCAGACTTACGTCCGTGCCAGGGACGACCGCATAGTGTAATCTTCGTCCACTACATCTCCTAAATACACGCAGCTATATCACTGGCTCTCAGAGTGTCGGTAGAGCTTAAAGATTTCCGCTAATTTACCATCACAGTGCGCTAACTCAGTGGTTAGCGCACTCGACTCCCGATGGCACATTGCTTCTCTGCCAAAGTTCAAATCCTGTTGGCGGCATTTTCGGAGAAGTCTTGTTTTTCTTCACGCTGATGACGAGGTGGCATAACGGCTACAAAATTCGTCGTTGTGTGTTGTAGATGACGAACAACGATCGTCGTCAGCGTAACGAAATGGACGGAGGTATGGCACGAACGGATGGACAAGGCATACCCAATTTCGAGCACTTAACTGCTGTTGCGTTAAAATAAATATAGGGCAAGCTGTATCGTGGAGGAAGCCACAGTGGGGGCACGTGAAGTGTTTCCGTGCGTGCTGCATAGGGTGCATTGGCACTACGAAATGCAGAATTTAGGTAACCAAATGTACAGCTGGTGGTGTAGATGAAGACGGACTTGAAGTACACCGCAGCCAATTCCCAGCACCTGTGATACCCGGGCTCGCGCATGATCTGCTCTGCATGTGGTCGCATGTTCGGGCTGTTGGGCATTTGCACTGAATACTGATGGGCTGGTCTTGTCGTCTACCGTCATAACGGTGGCGCTCGAGAAAGCCCGGCGCCCCAGGAGCTTGCCGCACTCGAAGATGGCTGTGGCTGCTGCGTCTGCGCTACTTATGTAGACAGACACACGCTCCGTCGTGGTAAAAAGGAAGGGACGATGATTTTCATTCGTCTTTCTTGTTGCCCGAGCCCGTTTACGCGATTTCTCGACCCTACGCATCGAACGCGGGGGCCCGAACAACCGCGAAATTTCTGCAACAAGTTACACACTTGCATACCTTGCTACTGCTGATGAGCCCTGGTTTGAGTTCGATGAATTGTACCTACGGCAAAACGAGCTCTTTCACACGCGACCACTCCCACTAGGATCGACAAACGTTGTACCGAGCTACACCTCTGTCAACGCTGCACGCGAGGCTAATTAAACAAAAAAAAATATATAGCGCAAGCGCCGTTTGCGCCCGCGGAACTCGATGCAGGATCGAGTAATCCCCCCCCCCCCCCCCCCCCCCTTCATCTACACAACGATACCAAAGCAAGGCACGCGAGCAGTACGACTGCAAAGATATAAGAGATATTTGTGGTAAATGTTTTCTTTATGTATGATTTTAGCAAGTGGCCCCCTGTCTACTAACAATGAGAGACCTTCCAACTCACAAAGTAGTTGCTCTTGAGGCGATGGCCGTATTCTGTCTGAGAGCTTGCAACTGTCGCGGTAAATGAGTTTGCAGTAGGGTCAAACGCGGAAATCGGCTTAAATTTAAGCAATGAACAATGCCTCCGGTGTATACGTACTCAATCGACGAGATGCGCGTTGTGTCTGTCAACATCTCCCTACGCCGCGACACTCACCTGCTTTTGATTTTGCCGGCTTAATAATGTGCTGTGCACGAATTGCTTCACATAGCCGCCGTCTCAACAGAGAAGCCGAGCGAAGTTGACAGTATACACTCCTATACTCACATTGCACTTGTATAGCTCAAGTCCGTCGTAGTACAACGGCCCATATGGAGACCGTCACTCTTTCCCTCAGGAAAGCTGTGTTTACGACATCTACGGCGCTCAATTAAAAAGAAAGGCTCCATTTGTACGCATTGATATTCCTGCGTTTTTTAGCTTTGAACTGTCCCCCCGGGCGAGAGGTAAATTTCTTGGGAAATTATGAAAAGGAAAGCTGATGTAGATGGTGCTACACTTTTTGAGCGTGCACCTGTGAACTCATGCTACTCTGAGGAATTTCTGCGAAGTTATTGTCACATCTAAACTGCAAGGCCTCTGTTCCACAACTGTATACATAACATGTGTCCTAATGTGAGGAATGTAGAAACGTTTGTGTGCGCGTAAACTCGTAATAATGACCGCTATGATTTGTAGCAGAAGCATTATGCCTGAAGTTTTAGTCAATTCACCTTAAGTTCTGTAGAAATTAGGCGGTGGATATGAACGCAGTCAGAAGCTGAGGCAATGGGAAGTCTCTGCGAACTTCGCAGGCAATATTGGTTCATGGTGTTCTTTTTAATTAACAGAGTATGCAAAGACTCTACTGGCCCACCAAGATTAAAACGAGCTAGACGGACAGATGGGAAGAGGGGGGGAGGAGCAACAAATTAACCCAGCTTACGCATGTTCGCGAAAGCAACACAATAACGGAGGCATATTACAGGCACGCATTGCACGAAAGAGACCTTTTCTGTAATCAAAGAAAGAATGTTAACGAGAATAAAAATCTATTACCTTACTCGCAAGAAGCAAGTTAGAATAATTGCATAGAGGGACAATATTCGCAGCACGAAAGTTGCCTCGTAGAGCAAACAGAACACGTGTGCGCAATTAATTTGTCTTGTCAGGTGGACGGAGATAATTTGAGCACTAGCCGACATCGTTCGCCATGCGTGTACACATACATAAATTAGCACGAAAATTGCTAGCATGGCAGTGATAATGTTATTACCGTTAGGGGTACGGCTTCTTAATAATGAGGAAAAAGAAAAGCCAGAGTGGTAACAGAAAAGTACTCTGAAACATTTTCGCCATAATTGGTCCGATTTCTCAGAAATGTAACTACAAAAAACATTCATAAGCCATTCCATTCTTCGAAGGACGAAGCTGTGGTGGGGTTTACCTCAGTCGGCGGATCTATGTATGTATAGGTATTATTATTATTATTATTATTATTATTATTATTATTATTATTATTATTATTATTATTATTATTATTATTATTATTATTATTATTATTATTGCCTTATACCACCAAAAGATGCTAAACGGTCTAAATTTTCCCACTAGTTTTCTGTTGAACTGAAAACAGCTGTGAAGCTTAAAGACGGTGCTCACAAGAAGGCAGAGCGTACAAATAAGGAACACTGGTATATAGATCTTAAAATGTGCAGGGCACTCTCTAAACGTCTTTACAAGCGTGATCATTCCATCGAAAAGCACATGTGGAAGCTAGTACTTCTAACAATGCAAAGTCTTTCTGGAGACACGTTCGTGAACAGTAATCCAACAGTACGAAACAAGATATCTGTCTACTTATCGGCGACAGCCAATCTGTTCCAGATGTCGCGGGCGCGTTCGCCCTACACTTGGGGTCTGTGCATGGTGACGGCTACAGTGACGGAGTTAGTAAGCTTTCCTACCACCCTTCCCAAGATTCTGGTCTATCGGTGTCAAAGCAAGTTATATTTAAGAGCTTCAAACGCCTAAAACCCTCTTCGCGTGGTCCTGATGACATTCCACCTGCTTTGATTAAAACGTGCGGGTCCTTCCTTGTTCCAAGTGCGGGTCGTTTCCGTCTTTAAGTCAGGGGTAAAAACTGCTGCAAGTACAGGCTTATTTCTCTGATATGTGCAGCATTTCAATTATTCGAGTTAACACTGTACTCAATAATATCATCCTCTGTTCAATATGCCATCATTCCTCAGCAGCATGGATGCTTATCGGGACGCTCCGCCACTACCAACCTCGTTAGCTTTATGATGCATGCCTCTGAAGCAGTGTATAAGAAAGGACAGCTGGATGCTATTTATTTCGACCTCAGTAAGACATTTTATGTTGTATGCTACAAGATACTCCTTCAAAAGTGGACACAACTTGATCTGAACCACTCTGTCACAGGGCTGAAAAGAAGCTACCTATAGGCGACCGGTACTGATAAGTTAGCCTAAATGGTCAGTCGTCAAAACTTTATGCGGTTACAAGTACAGTTCCTCAATGGTCTGTCCTGGGCCGTCTTATGTTCTCGCTGTTTATTAACGAGGTTTCAAAACTCTTCAATTTTGTTATATGCTGATGACTCGAAACTTTTCAAAGCGGTAAAAAATGTTTATGATTGCGCTGCTCTTCAGGAGGGCATTGCGAATTTCGCGTCATGGTGCGCTGGAAACAATCTGCTCATAAATGCATCAAAAACGAAAGATGTAATCTTCACGCGGAAGACTAACATGACATTATTTCGCTACAGCGCATAAAGACGCTCTTTTGGCAAGAGCTCAGGAAACGAAAGACCCTCGAGTGTACTTCGATAGCTCTCTGAGTTTCTCGCCCCACACTCAACAGACGAGGCAGCGTGGACTTTGAACGCTCAGCACAGTATGTCGGGTGACGAGAGACTTCAAACAATCTCAGCCCTTTGTGATTTTATATAAGAGTATATGCTTTCCAGTACTTGAGTATACGGCTCTGTCGTTTAGGGCGACACCTTTAGGTCAAATTGTGAACTTCTCGAAAGTGCGCAAAAAAAGTTCACATCTATATTTAAACATCAATTCTGTCAACAGCCTTCCATCTCCAAAGAGCTAGCACACACACTCACGTTACCTACCGTCACCTGTGGACGCAACACGTCGGATGTTCTTTGCCTGAACAAATTAATGCAAGAAAATATCTGTAGCTCGCACTTGCTTTCTAATGTGCGCTTTTACATTCCGCAGAAAAGCACAAATAAACAGCGCGCCTTTCAGCCTTCAAATTTTTGTGACAGCCTATCTAGAAATGAGGCTAAATATAACGCCCATATACAGAGTGGCTGGTTATCTTCATGCCTAATTTTAATGTTTTCTTGAAAGGAGTTGGAGAGGAACTTCAATAACTGAACAAAAGCTCTCATATCTGGTGTGTTCTCCGTCATTCTGTAATAATATTTCTGTTTCTACACTTTTGTTGTGTATTCTATTCGTGTGCACATTTTATGCCCAGTTAAAGTCTGTATACGCGAAATTATTTCTTTATGTGTGCGCGCCTGTGCATGTGTGTACGTGTGTGCGCGTGCACTATTTTTCTGTACAATCTTTTGCCGAGTGCGCCAGCACCAAGACCCTTGAGGTAGTAGTTCCTGGGAATGTTAATAAACGCATTTGGCTAATTGATTCGCCTGGTTGATTAACACGCAACCATCCACAGAATACATGGTTCTTATGGCGCTTATTTTCATGGTCTTCAAAATTTTCATAAGCTGTCATCTTTCTTTTCCGAGCTTTGCATTGTTGTGTCATAGTTTCATGCAACGTTAAACTGCCCTTCTCCTCTTTTTCCTTTGGTATTTACATTGCCCTTTGTTGTATCTACTTAGTTTTCTTTTTCACAACGTTTCTTATTCCTTTTTTGTATTTAGATTTTAACGTATGCGTGCGCCAGTACTCGAAGCTTAGGGTAGTTCCTGGGTAGGTTAAATAAACATGATCGCCCGGTTGATTACTTCATTATTATTATTATTATTATTATTATTATTATTATTATTATTATTATTATTATTATTATTATTATTATTATTATTATTATTATTATTATTAAAGGACGCAGCAACTAAATCGTTGCTGTCCCGGCAAAGCCCAATGCAGTGTCTGCAGCGGCTGTCTGACAGAAAACAAGAAAGAAAAAGCATCTTTTGACTATGGAATGATTTATTCTTATTCTTTTATAATGTAGTGACTTGTGCATGTACATTCGCATGGCAGACGGGAATTCCTCGATATGTACAACTTCACTGTGAAACATGTAATTAAGAAAAGTGATGAAGCTCAGCGTAATGTTAGAGTCATCTTAGCCTAATTGTCATAGAAGTTATTGTGTGATAGTTTCGGCAAAAAAAGACTTACATCCATTTTCTGTAACTGTTCTCACTCCGTGAACAGAATTATATTAATAGCAAACATCTATTCTGTAACGCTTACAACTGCACTGTGAACTAAGTAATTATGACAAGTAAAGTAAACTCAACATAATAATAGAGTCTTCATAGCAGCCGATTTCAGTATGATTTGTGTAGGGATGATTTCAATAAAACAAGAGTTACACCCGTTTTGTGTAACCATACTATCTGTGATACGATCACGTATCAACAGCAGACCGGGATTCTGTAACCATTACAACTTCACTGTGAGCCCACTAATTATGACAGGTAAATTAAACTCTGCGTCATGATAGAGTCTTCTTAGCGGCCAATTTCAGTTTGATTCGCTTTGGATTAATTTTGATAACACAAGAGTTACAGTCGTTCTCCGTCACCATACTCCTTCCACAGACCGCCATGTATTGACAGCAGACGGGAATTCTGTAACGTTTACAACTAAACTGTGAACTAAGCAATTAGGAAAAATAAATGAAACTCAGCGTAATAATAGAGTCGTTTTTGCGGCCAATTTCAGTATAAGTTTTCCAAGATATATACATTAGATTGAGAGTTACAGAACATTGGCGAGAAATTGGAGACGAAAATTTTTTCGTGCCGACGCGACGCGCAGACGGACGCACATAGACCACCGCCTAAGGGTCCACCATATACAGCGTTCACTGTAAAAAGTCTGATAAGCTTTCCCTGAAACAAACAGTCATGCAGCGCATCAGACCTAACAGGTAATAAATATAACGGTAAAAAAAATGTGGTCTTGTATGTTACTCTAAATTAGCTGATGTGTTTTGAAGCGATGTGAAGATGTCGCATGAAAGTTCTGTCGCTTAGCACAGCTTAGCTTTGGCTGATTATGGTAAACGTTCCAAAAATAATAATATAGAAGTTGATGGCTTAACAAAAGAAAAGTACCGATGTTTGAAAGTATAAAATTATTAGTAATAATAGGTGTGGTTTCTCGTGCCAAAATCACAGTTTAGCTAAAGAATGCCTTGTACCCAGGTGCTCCGTACTAAAGTTCACCACCTAGGCTTGTTTAATTCGCTTAAGCGGTAATGGGGCCGCCGAGGCTGCTGTGCATTGTAAAGATAATTAATTTGTTTATCTTCATTTTTTATAATTCATCACTCATTTCTTATTTTTTTATATCAGTCAATCTAGATAAGCTTGCAGAACACACACACACACACGCACGCACGCACGCACGCACACACAAACACACACACACACGCACACACACACACACACACACGCACGCACGCACGCACGCACACACACGCACGCACGCACGCACGCACGCACTCACGCATGCACGGACGTACATATGTCTAATGCCGAATAAGATCCAGCTTAAGCCGTCGCCAAAAAAGCAAGAACTAACATTTACTTGAAAGTGTGTTTCGCCACTAATTCGTTCGTGGCTTTGAAAGTATGCGCAGTGCAGTGCTCGGGTACGTGCCGGAAACCACGAGATAATCATGATGCACGGTACATTTTTGCATCCCCCCTCCTCCCATTCTAATCTGTCTCACCTAGAATGACACCTATCCTAATAGAAACTATACGGCACGCCTTTGATTAATTCGTGGCGGTTTAAATAATCCGGTACCGCTTTACTAGTCCTAGGGCCCCAGTAATTGCAAGCTTTTTTATATGGGGTAATACTGCACCACAGTGTCCTCATTTTACCTTTAACCGCGGCTTTACATAACCGACTATATATATATATATATATATAATATCCACGCCTTTACAACATTACGTTAAAGAAACGAAGAGAAAAGGAGGACAGAGAAATACTGAAAAAATAAAGCCTAGCAACGAATGAGAAACAAAACGTAGTTTTCTGTCAAACAGAGGCGATAATGTCAATTTAAGAAATAAGAAAAAACCCACTAGGTATAGGGACAGAGTGAAAGGCAGCAAGCGAGCCTCCATGAGGCTGCACAATGTCAAATGTAAGGTTATAGTCATGAAATGTAATAGAAGAGGTCGCGAACCGAAATACAAGGAATCGCCAAGAGAAGACTCATTCGGTGAAGCGTTCGTAAATCAAGTAAAGGGGAGACGAAATGATGCTGGCTCTCGCGAAATTTTGGGATGCTTTCTTTTATTGTACTTTTCGCTTGATGACACCGAAACAGACAAATTAAATTTATCTACGCAGTCCCTTTCCAATCCATCTAATTTGTACCGTCCCGCCGAGGGCTCTCATTTCGTTAAGAGCTCTGAAGCGCAGCTCAAGTATGAAGCTAGCGGCGTAATAATCCTAATTCATCTTTGAGACGTTGCTCACCTGGCGCAATGTTCTTGCGCTCTGGTAGAGCTTAAGTGCAAGGAGAAAGTAGATTATTTAGCGGGAAAAGCCGTGATTGAAATTTCTCTGTTGTGCGTCATCTGTTCAACTTCATTTTGTAAGTGGCAAGATTGGCTGGTGCTTGGTTCTTTTAGAGGTGCACGTTCGGCATCCCCCTCTTATAGGAAGAGTGGAGTGAATGCCGACCAATTTAAAAGAAACGTTTCGTTCAAACAGTGGGTGCCACTAAAAAGAAAATAAAGATAGCTTAAAAAATGCGGTGTTCTCACCTAATAAAAAGTAAGATTTCTACAACAATTATATATTATTATAGCACGGAAAGGAATGACAATAATGATGCCCAGAAAGAAGTATACGAAAACCAGACCGACGTAGAAATATTTATAAGGCTAAAAACGAGTATCGTCGTAGCGAGTATCGTCTTAGAGAGCGCAATAGTGCTCAAAGTATTAGTTTTATGTTCGTCATATTGTTAGAAGCAGCCATTCCTGTACTTTAGAGAAGGCGCAAGCAACGGGATCAAGCCGAGGATTGAAAAAGCGCTGGTGTGGTTGTTGATCCGCCATCTCGGTTTCTCCTGGTATATATTACCTAAATACACTTTCTCCTTTGTTTTGCCTAGTCTTGTCCCTGTAACACGTTTGGTGGAGATGCAGGGTACGAACTCGATACAACGGAGCTCCTCAGCGGCCGACATCTGGCTCTTTCCACAATGACAGAAGAGACAGTTGCCGTCGCAGCAGTGGCCACGTCAACGGCTGTCGTTGCCCAGCCAAGCGATCCAGGCACGTCTTGTGGAACTGATGATGTCGACATTGAAGAGTGGTTGGCGATCTACGAGCGTGCAAGCAAGAGCAACCGATGGGATCATAAGGCCATGTTGGCCAACATCCTACTTTATCTTCAAGGGACAGCAAGGGTCTGATTCCAGAATCATGAAGAAGAAATTGAAAGCTAGGATACCTGCAAAGAAAAAGATGGGTGCTCTGTTTGGCAAGTCTCTTGATCGAAGGATCGCGGCGAAGAAGGAGCTAGCATCCCGTGTACAAGCATCAACGAAATCCTACCTGTCTTACACACAAGATGTACGGGTCCTTTGCCGCAAGCGGATGATGGTATGGCCGAGTCTGAGAAAGTTGGACACGTCCTAAAGAGGATAGCCGATGATGAGTTCAGTCTGCTAATCTCCAAGGACTGTGACATGATGGATGCTATTATTGATGAGCGCAAGCGTTTTGAAAACGCCAAATGTCGACATACTGCCCATCAGTTCACTCGACTTCCCCACATGTAAGCAACATTGTCATGCAAAGACGTGCCTGCGTCACAGCTGCGGCTAACCGTGGAACACGTGGGGAAGATTATACGGCGTGAACTTGAGCTTATGTCTTCTGATTCCCCGTGCCCCCGTGCATGTGGGTCTAGAGCTACCATGAAACCACTTCTTCTAGCCATCGTTCGGCAGGAGCCACCGAATGCTGGCCTGCACTCTGTGGGCGCCGACGCTCACTTCCACGCAACTGAGATTTCCCATATTCCTATGCCCAAGACCACAGCCTACGTCACCGCAATGCAGCCGAGTGGAGGACTGCTGACGACCGGCTCATTTGGTTTAATTGACGTCGGACCGGTCACGTCGCCCGCTATTGCAATAATCCGTTCTCTTGGCCCCATGCACCTATGCTCCTAACCGTCGCATCATCGCCTATGTCAGTCGACTTCTCTCCCTTTCAGAGCGCAAGTTTTCAATCCCTGAATGGAAATGCCTTGCTTTAGTTTGGGCGGTCACAAAATTTCGGCCACACTTGTTAGGCCACGCGTTTTCGGTCATCACAGACCGCCATGCACTATGCTGGTTGTCTTCCCTTAAAGACCCCACTGGACGACTTGGTTACTGGGTAATTGAAGGTTCAGGAGTACGCCTTTGATGTCAATTAGAAGTCCAGCCGAATGGATCAGGGTGCCGACTGCCTCTCCCGTCATCCCTTGGACCCTCCCGACTCCGCTGCCCATGATGCCGACGCGTGCGTCCTCGCCATCTATGACTTAAGCGATATCCAGATGGCACAGCTGAATGATGCAGACTTGTGCTCCATAACCCTCCAGCTACGCTCTCACCAATCCGACCCATCTCTCCACCTGTTTGTACTCCGTGATGGTAATCTCTATAGAGGCAATACTAACTCCGACGGCTCAGACTTTCTGCTTGCACTTCCTAGTTCTCTCCGTTCCACTGAGCTTCAACAGCTTTGCGATGCCCCAACCACTGAACATCTTGGAGTGCCCCATACATACGACCGGGTGCGGCGCCGATTTTTCTGGAACGGTAAACCACTCTGTACGTCGGTATGTTCCTGCTTGTGAGTCCTGCATGCCAGCGCCGCAAGCGCCCGTCCTTGTTGCTAGCCGGTCCACTTCAGCCTATCGAGATCCCATCTGTCCTGTTCGACCGTGCGGGCCTAGATCTGTTTGGACCATTGCAGACTTTATTTACGGGGAACAAGTGGATAGCCGTGGCCACTGACTACACCATACGGTATGCCATCACCCGGGTGATGGCATACGGTAGGAGTCGCGGACTTTCTGCTGCACCATATCATTCTCCGCCATGGCGCGCTACGACAGCTGCTGACCGATGGCGGTCATTCATTTCTTTCGAAAGTCTTTGACAACATCCTTCGTTCGCGTTCCACACGTCACAAGTTAACCACGGCCTACCATCCACAAACAAATAAACTTACAGAACCTCTCAATCGCACACTGACTACGATGCTCTCTATGTACGTTTCCGCAGATCATGGTGTTAAGAACGGCCCGCTGACGTGCAAGTTTTGCCAGCCAGTTGCGACAGCGGGCGCCAACTTGTCCTGGAACGCCACCGCAAACTTCTAGCCATGGCGTCACTAAGTCGACTGTGTGTCGAGAACAATACGCGTGTCCTCGACTCTCCGTCGCTGGAGCCAAGGTGAGTGCGACGAAGCAGGCTTTGTGCCTGAACCCGCCACCGCCAACCTGGTCTGCTGTGAACGAGGGAGTCCCCGAGAGAACGTAGTTCAAAGTCCCTTCCCTCGTGCCGTCCAAGACTCAAAACAATGAGCAACCGGCCGCGCTGCGGGGGTCAGCTCGGGCAATAAAAGGTACCTCTCCTGATGTAAGCCCCAAGTTCTACGAAGCCCGTCTGACCTCGGTTGGGGACCGGGAACCTCGCGCGAAGAAGTGTGTGTGTGAGGGTGTGTGTCCCGCCCGCAGAGAGGCGACTCGTTTACGATGACTGGTCGAACGTTTCCCTCACCTTGGGATCGAGGGAGGACCGAGTGTTCATAAACCGCTGTTGTGCGGCGGCTCAGTGTACTTTCTCTCGCAGTCATGCTAGACTGATGAACTGCAACGTCCTTATGTAGATACTGTAAATAAACCCATATTCCTCGTTCTCGATGAGAAGCAGTCCTTCCCTTCAACAACGTCCTCAGCGTGGATAAGTTGGACGAAGGCGTGGGCCAGCTACCTTCTAATTCATGCCCGACTCCAATCTCGACAACTGATTACGAGCGATGGGATTCAGCCCCCAATCCTAACAATGGTCACTGGGACAGCACTTTTTCTTTTGTGACACTCGCGTACAGCTCCTTCCTCCACGATACCGCCGGCTTTTCTTCTTGCTACATGTTCTTTGGCTGCCAACCAACGCTGCCCTTTGAGACTCTCCTTCCATAAGATACATACGTTCCTACAGAGTACGTGCGCGATGCTGCTGATTGGGCTCAAACAGCTCTCTGTCTAGCAGACATCCCAAAAGGCCTGTTATGACAGCCACCACAGACCCATTCACCTCTCTTCTTTGGTCCTTCTTTGGACGCCTACCGGCCACGTGGGCCTGTCTTGGAAGCTTCTGTCTCACCACTTTGCCCCTTATACGGTTCTCCACCAGCTCAGTGAAGTCACATAGATCTCCCTGGTGGACGGTAGCTCGTCATCGTCCGTACCACCTAGTGATATCGTGCACGTCGCCCATTTGAAGCTCTACTTCTCCGACAAAATCCCTTCCCTTCCCTAAGCGTCGAAACGGCATTCCCACCGGCGAAGGCCATATGTTAGAAGCCATTCCTGTACGTCGGAGAAGGCACAAGCAAGGGGCATGAAGAGGAGGATCGATTAAGAATAGCTAGTGTGGTTGTTGTTCCGCCATCTTGGCTTCTCGCTGTATATGCTACGTGAGTACATTTTCCCTTTTGTTTTGCCTAGTCTTATCCCCGTCACAATATTTACAAGGGCGGTATGACAAACCGAATCAGTGTCTCGAGCAGGTGTAGTATATACGCAGGTGCATTATATGAAAAAGAAACCCTCGATTACTGTACTGTAAATTCTAACGTAACGAAAGGTAAGGAAAGTAGGGCCTTAATAAACCTTTTTACAAGCTGGGCATGTCTGTGAGTAAAGACTGACTATATGCTCAATTGGTGCCGACGCAGACACGCAGCTCGTTCTTTCAGTGGCAAATTATCTAGCTCTAATATTTATCGCTCGCTAAGAACTTTCCAGGTCACTTATTTTCATAAGGACATCATAAAATGTCCGTCCAAGCACTTGCGGATTATTTGATTCGTGTGACATCTATCCGGATGAACTAACGCAATCCCAAATACTGCTGACCGGCAGCGTACGCCCGCTTCCTAGCTTCGTGCCCGCGAACATTGCAGACAGGCAGGGTTTCTTTTTCTGGATGCGACGCACGAGAATAAGCAATTTCTTTTTCGCCGGATTGGATACTCGATCTCGAGATGCATGGGGTGGCTTTCACGCTCGGATCCAAGCCATCAGTGCGGAAGCATGGACTACGTATTCGCAGCAATATTTTCGCGAGTGCGAAAATATAGGCACAAAAGCCGAGCGCATCTGATGCACTCGGTGTCACAGATGGATGAGAGTGCGAGAGCACTCGATAAATTTAGGAGATCGTGGAGCTTTGCGAGGCGCGATGACTGGCGCCTGAGGCTGATGACGTTGAAGTTATCATCTCGTCGCGTTTGCGATAGCGCCTGCTTTTCACAACGGGCATTTTTCAATCACTTCGTTCGCTTACCGCTTCGTAAGACCTGAACGATGTCTTGTGAAACGAAAGAGTCCAGAGGCGAGAGATCGGCGACTCATGTAGAGGCACGAAGTCGTCTCTGTACAGTTAGTGACAAACTGCCCGGTTCTCGCGCGCGAGAAATGAACATTTGCGAATGGGAGCGGGAGGCTCTCGAATGAAACTTGAGTGTTTCGTTCGGAATGCATTTATTTGTGACGCCCCACTTGGAAGGGATGAAAAAATGAACCGTGACTAGAGAGACGAAAGAGGCACGCACGATGGACACACGCGCAGGAAGCACGGAAACTGCGGCTTGCGCATCAGAACTGCGGCTTGCGCATCAGCTCAGTGCTCTTTAGGAAAGTCAGCGCTCTTAGTGTGCGAAAACCTGGGGAGAATTTTCAAGCTTTTGTATCGTTCTGCACTTCAGCGAGCTAGTCGTAAATGTTATGGTAATCTGTACCAATAGGAGGAGGCTGAAGGCTGATATTGCACCGCAGTACTTCAAGGGCACTGAATATTGGCGCTTTTCACCACTGAATTTCGTTGACATAGGCAGAGGAATGGAACCATTTAAACGCTGAATCCAACGTCAGGTGCGGAGGCTTTGGCCACTTGACTCCGAAAACAAACCGGCGATCTTATTTATTTATTTATTTAATTTTTTATATACTGAATACCCATAGAAGAGTTAATAGAAAAGCTAAGGAGGAGTGGGATTTCACAACAGAACAAGAGAGAAAAGTAGGAGAAAAACAATCACGGCCACGGCTACCGCATTTCCATGGGGGCGAAATGCGAAAACACCCGCGTACTTAGATTTAGGTGCACGTTAAAGAACTCCAGGTGAACTAAATTTCCGGAGTCCTCCACTACGGCGTGTCTCATTATCAGGTCGTCATTTTGGCACGTAAAACTCCATGATATATTTTTAAGGAGCAAAACAAAACATCAAAAATTTGGTGGGCGCTTAAACATCGTCTTTAAGCGAAGCATCAAAAGGTTCTTGACTGCTTCTCAACGTTCCCGGAAACTGCAGCTTCTGTAACCGCAATATTTACCAGGAAACGCTGGCGGTGAACGCGATTTATGAAGGCGAGCGGGCGAGCTTTCTGGTACAAACGCGGCCTCTCGCGCAGGCCGATTTTATTTTATTATGAGCGCTTTATTTGATATAATCATGCATGATGCTGGTATTTCGAGTGCAAGCGCTATGACATTTTCAGTTAATAATATTACCGACTCCTGAAGGCGCAATAACCGCAAGTATAATTATTAGCATTAATTTAAAGCACCACCAAATGTAGCGATATACTTCGAGGAACATTACTCGAATGTTAAAAGGACAAGTCTCACGTCAGCGCTAATCCTGTACCAGGAACACGTAATGTTTCAATGCTAGTTAACACTAGTTTAAAAAGAATGTTTTTATGCCCAAAACAGGCTAATACAGGAGCACCTCAGGACCGTGCCAGTCGATTTGTTCTCCATTCGAAATGCAAGAGTTACAGTGCCGGCCTTTAATATTGCGTGCGCCTGGAACTCCGACGAATTTGCCACACATGTCTGTTACAGAAATACCGTAACAGATGGCAAATAGAAGTTGAAGTAATCAGGGAAAATTTAAGGAGCCGGGAATGTCCAACGATATGTTTCAACAGCCCGCAACCTTGCACTTTTGCAGTTTGATATATTTGCCTCTTCCCTTGCTCACACAAATAGATAGATAGATAGATAGATAGATAGATAGATAGATAGATAGATAGATAGATAGATAGATAGATAGATAGATAGATAGATAGATAGATAGATAGATAGATAGATAGATAGATAGATAGATAGATGGATGGATGGATGGATGGATGGATGGATGGATGGATGGATAGATAGATAGATAGATAGATAGATAGATAGATAGATAGATAGATAGATAGATAGATAGATAGATAGATAGATAGATAGATAGATAGATAGATAGATAGATAGAGATAGATAGATAGATAGATAGATAGATAGATAGATAGATAGATAGATAGATAGATAGATAGATAGATAGATAGATAGATAGATAGATAGATAGATAGATAGATAGATAGATAGATAGATAGATAGATAGATAGATGCAAAGGAAAGACAACGAGGTTAACCAGAGATTTTCTACGGTTGGGTACCCTGTGCCGGGGGAGGGGCAAAGGGATGCGATAGGTTAGAGAGAGAAAAATTATTTTAAAAAGCCATAAACACACACATACATACACACACGATACAGAACTGTTTCTGTGGGCACTGTCACGCAGTCTGCGAAGGCGTTCATAGTGTTTCGCAGTGTCACCGTGCAATCCTACATCACACAGTGTGCAGTCACAATTTGCCTCAAAGTCACGTGTCTTTTAAGTAACGCAGCAGCGCCTTCACAGCGGATTGCGCTGATGTTCGCGTAGGGCAATTTCCAAGGATGTTGTGTTCCGTTAGTGGGCGCTTGTCCAGTTGGTCTAGGATGACTGGGAGGGCTGCTCTTTCGGGGTTGAAACGAGGGCACTCACACAAAAGGTGTGCGATTGTTTCGTTGCATCCGCAGAAGTGGTACTCCAAGAAATTCTATTACCTGCCATAGACGGACTAGAAGGATGCAGTTACGTCGTGCAAGCTCGGGCGGAATACGGAGCTGTAAATGAGGGTCAAGGGTATGAAGGCGTGCACTAGTGAATTAGGACGTATTCCACTGAACTAATGTTAATTCACGCACAAGTGCAGAAAGTTTTTTCGCTGCGTCGGCTCCCGAAAGAGGAATAGCAGCGCACTTGGCGCCTTTATGAGCCGATCGGCCATCCGCGTCCGCTCGATCATTGCCATGTATGCCACAGTGACTAGGCAACCACTGATATATTATATCGTGTCCTTCGTCAACTATGTGATGGTCAACTTCCCTGATATCTGCGATGAGCTGCTCATGTGATACATGGCGCAGTGCTGCGCATATACTCTGTAGGGCTGCCTTGGTGTCACAGAAGATTGACCATGCATGCGGTGGTTCCCCCTGAATGAAAGTAAGAGCTGCGCGCCGGGTTACCAGCTCAGCAGTTGTTATTGATGATACATGTGACGTTTTCAGCTGTATTTTGACGGATCTTGTTGGTATCACCACAGCGGCAGCTGAACTTGCAGATGTGACTGAGCGTAAACAAGTACGCGGCCACTGTGCACCTCACGTAAACGTCCCAGTGGAGCCTGCTTCAGGGCAAACGACGGCATGTTAGCTTTCTTCGTGGTTCCTGGGATGGTGAGGCATATTTGAGGTTTGTGCAGGTACCATAAAGGTGAGGATGGTCTTGCTGCAGGCATGTAGTTCGATGGCAACGAGGTACGATTGGCAACAATTATACGACTGGACGTTGTGTGTGGCCTTTCTGTAGGTAAGACAGCAAGATGGTGAGAATGTAGTTGGGCAACATGCCGAATATGCTCCCTTAGAGCGTCGGTGGAACGTTGATATTGGGTGATCTCGAGCTATGACAGTCATTGCCGCTGTCGACGCACACTTCGGAAGACCGAGGCATGTCCTTAAGGCTTGAGCTTGTAGTCTCTGGAGTACATGCAGGTTTGTTTTGCAGGTGTTACCAAGCACATGAGGCTGTATTTTGCAGAACCGAGGGACAAGGCGTTATAAAGCTGCAGCATTGACCGCACTAATGCGCCCCATGACTTTCCGCCAGAAAACTGAGGAGAAGTATTATTCTCATTAACCTCTTCTTTAGGTATGAAACGTGCGGGCTCCATGATAGGTGGCGGCGTATAATTACCCCTAAGGAGCGGTGCTTCCGTGCGTTTGCAATTGCTTGCCCATTGATATGTACAGAGCAAGGCTTCCTTGCCTCCCTAGTGAATGTAACAAGGCAGCATCTCTCGGAAGACAGCTCTAAGTTATGTTTTCGCAACTACAGTGAAGTTAACGTAGCTGCCTTTTGTAGCCTTGCTCGTACCTGCAGTTGTGTTAGAGCAGACGCCCAGATGCACATGTCGTCAGCCTAGATTGATATTTGAATTGTGTTGGGCAAGCATTTAAATAGGCCAACGAGCATTAGGTTGAATAGCACTGGGCTCAACACCCCGCTTCGTGGTACTCCACGGTATGTTTGGTGTTGAGTCGTGGCACCACCCTCATCACGAAGAAATGCCTGTCGGTCAAATAACTGCACAGCCAATGAAAAGTGCGGCCACCGATTCCGGCTTCAATCACGGCCTCTATAATGGCATAATGTGCTATATTATCATAGGCGCCTTTTATGTCAAGGAATAATGCCGCAGTGAGTCGTTCCAGACGTTTTTGATGTTGAACAAATGTGACCAAATCGATGGCATTATCTATCGATGAGCGCCCATGCTGGAAGCCAGCCATAGCATCTGGCTACACGTTGTAACTTTCCAGGCACCATTCCAGGCGCGTCAAAATCATTGTTTTCATTATTTTCCAGATGCAACTGGCCAGAGCGTTCGGGTGGTACGATGACAAATCTAATGGTGATTTACTAGGTTTGAGAAGCGGAACCAAGCAGCTGTTTTTCAATTCACGCGGAACCAAACCGTTGCGCCAAGACTCGTTGTAATGGTTTAGCAGCATGAGTCGTGCTGTCTGCCCAAGATTGCCGAGCGCCGCATAGGCAACGCCACCCGGCCCAGGTGACGAAGAGCGCCTGCAAGTCGCCAGTGCCGTTTCAAGCTCCTACATCGAAAACATTACATCCATGCGGGAATCTCGAGGCACAGGAGTAGCACATAGTGTAAGTGCGCGTTGGGGCTGCAAGCTGGCAAGTCTTGAGCAAAATTCTCCAGCAACGTCAATTTCTCTTCGACCTCGGTGCAATGCGAGAGATTTGAAAGGAACACGCTGTTGCGGTGATACGCGAAGTCCACGAACAGTTCTCCATATCTGAGATGAGCACTGACATGGATCCAGCGACTCACAGAATTTTTTCTATATTTTAGATTGTAGTGCATCGATGCGACGTTGAATCCGCTTTTGCATCCGCCTTGCTTCTCTGAGATTTAGTTCTCCTGTATCCTCTTTCAGCCAGCGGGCGAATCGCTCATAGTAGCTGCAGTTCGGATTCAAATTCTTCATATTTCGGGAAAGAATGAAAACCGCGCGTAGCCACTTGCATGGCTTTTTGAATATCGTGTTCACGACTAGAATGGTTCCCTTCCTGACAACTTTCTCTATGTGTGACCGAAACGCCGACCAGTCAATTCGACGATGAGTCGTGGAGTATATAAATAGTCCCTTGATCTTCAGGTATGTGGGAATATGTCGCTTTCATGTGATTCGATATTCTGGCAACCATTGCACGTTTCTTTCAAGGCGCCGAAAAACCAAGGTCAAGTCTAGGCAGCTGCTGTAGTAAGCCCTCGTAAGTATGGCGGACTACCGTCGTTGAGGCAGTAAAGGTCGTGCTGTGTGGCAAAACCTTTTACACATTTGGAGCGACGCTGTTATTATTGGAAATGAGTAACCGCGTTACTCGAACAGTGGCGCGCATAATAACTATTGTAATCCTTTAGGCAATGACATTGTGCAAGTGCTCGGTAAATGGATGTCATGAGTACTCTACTCATCTGCATTCAGTTTTTGTTTTTCTGTGGCAATACAGCCATGTGACTGGTGCCTGAGGCGCCTCTTCCGCGTGTTCAAAAAATTGTTCGTTGATACGTTCCAGCACAAAATTTAAGCGTAGAAAAAAAGATCGACTAACAAAATCACGGAGCGCCACCTCAACGCCACTTGATATCGAGTGAAAGCCTTTACGTCAGTCAGTAATCTCGTCATTGATGTTAAACTTTAGTTGCAAGACACCGTTCAAGCTATGCATTCAAGTAGCTTGCTGCTACCTAAATTCACAAGTACGTCGATCCCCCATACACCTGCATAAATGGTTTTCCCGCTACATATTGCCTTAGCAATTCGTGGAACGATAGAATTCACTGTTGCATTTTTATAAGCGTTAGACGGCTAGATCATTCAATGCATTCCTTTTAGTTTCAATACTTTGTGTGGTTTCTTGGTGACTTTGAAGTTTCTCACTTTTTGAAAGTCGGCCTCAGTAGAAACTTAATCGTCCCTTTTGGCGTTCTTTGTAGTTGTTGATGCAGGACCACTTCAACATTGCTACCAGGAGACACTCGCAGCTCTCCCGAATGCGCTGGTGCAAGAAAGGAATTGAAAAAACAGAAATATTGCCTGGGACTTTCCATTGACCTGTTGCAGACATGTTGTAGACGTATGGCATGAATACTTTTCTTGGATCTATTCTCTTCTCGGCAAGTGCTCGTCTGCGAGAACTCAAAGACAAATGCGCCTGCAGTGAAAGGAGAACCAAAGATGAAAACCCGCACGTAGGGGCCTAACTTCCACTGATGTTTTCTGGGAGCATTGGTTATCCTGACCGAATCCTGTGGGAGTAGTCCAGCGAGTTCCGGGTACAGTCGGTGAATGTATCTGTGTGCTTCTTTGTCGCTCGAGACCCATATCCCACGCCACTGTAACGTTGCCGATACCTTCTTACGTTGCTGTATAAAACCTGCGGATACTTGTCAATCCAGTATACCTCTGCCTCCCTGCCTTTCGTTAGGCTAGGCGTGTCCAACGCCGGATGCTTGAGTGCATCTCTTCTTTACGAGATTACACTTTTCCTCATATCAACCGCCCGAGGCAACCGGTTGTTTCGCTGCTTGCGTAGCTATTAGCAACATGTGATGCGTGATGTCCTCATCTATGGCATCGCTTGTCCGAGTGCTCGCGTCTGACGTGCAACGCTTAACATAGACCCCTAATCTGATATGCCGTGCTGTGCCAGTGCCATTTGCACACATTATGATTTTCATCTATTGACGACGATGACAGCAGCAGTGATGTAAAGAAACATGAACAGAAAGATGCAAATATGCAGCCGTTTAATCATAGGGTATCATTTAAAACCATCAAAAATGCTTCAGAACAAGAACTGCCAGTGCATGGGAGACAAAATATTGCCAAGAAAGCCAATTTAAGATTTATATTTTATATTTCATAGATCCATTCATGGTAGCGAATCGTTTTATACCCTACGTCAGGATATTACCTTGTTTGTGCGGGACTTCAAAAGTAATTGCAATATTATTAGGAACCATATATGTCGTATTCGCGCCCTAGTTCCTCATTTTTTATTGTTAACATTGCCCTGCACCCTTCATCGCATTCTCTGTTCAGAGCGTTAAGTGCTGTACTCAGAGCATTACGCGAACAAAACCCTTCGCAGGTAACTCCAACAACAACCCGGACTTCAACGACGTGAGGCAACGGGTCTGCGTCGGCTGTTGTTAGGAGCGGCCTTAGCGAAGGTTAACACTACACTAACTGGAATGACCGATGGTGCTGCGCGGTATTTCTGCTGCTGCAAGGAGAATATCGAGCACTTATTCTGCGCTGTCCTCGATTTTAATCACAAAGACAATCTCGTACCGACGCAGAGCGACAGCTGAACGATTGACCGCTATTCGTGCAGGAGCTACTCCCCATCGCTCGTCGGCCCACAAAGCTGAAGTAAAGGCACTTTTGTACTTTTGAGGGGGACTGGCCTGTGTGAAAGCCTTTGAATACGTGGCGTCATACGTGCACGCGGGCGTACGTACAGCGTATTTTTTCTCTCTCTCTCTCTTCTGTTCCTCTGTGCCTCTTCCTCAGTGAAGGGTAGCGAACCAGACGCTTTCTTCGCCAACATCCCTGACTTCTCTTTTTTATTTTGCCCATCCTGTTGAAAGCAAGAAATCAGTCTGACATCTCTAGATATAGCTACAAATACAGGCATTCCTGATGTAGCTGTTGTCATTATATATGCTCACTGCTTTATTTCTGTTTTATTTTGCTATTCCACTGTCTTGTCATCTGATCTACGCACTGACTTGCTAGTTGATGCACTCGACCTAAGAAAGCGCTAATGGAACAGCAACGCCTCTCTTCACGTACATACACATTTGTTTTTCTCTATGCCTAACGAATGGTCCTTACTAATATTTTCGGTAGGTGTTTTGAAATGCCTTGTAAGTCTCTCACGAGCTAATAACAATACATTCGCACAGCATGCAGTGCCAAGGCTTTCTTTTCACTATATGGGAGAAGTGAATACTACACGGCACCGTGTGCACAGTAGAATCTCGATAAACGGAAATTGCTTTAGGGAAATCACCGCTTAAACACAACAGACCCTAAATTGTTTTATTTTTTATTTGGGTAATGAAAAAAAGGCTTTCGTTAGTCGTAAGAGCTATGTTTTTGTTTTGATACGTCACTGGCGCCTCCTCGAAACCTAAACTAGCGAAGCTATAGTCCAACCAGCAGCCATCGACCGCGCCCACTCCCCGGGAAAAACGTGTTGGTAACTTAACTTCCATATTATATTTACCATATTCAACAGTGTTAAGAAGTTGCATGACATATAGCGCTGCACCTCGGTACATGTTTCTCAGTAAACGGAACTCCTGCTAATCGAAACAGTCTTCTCCGGTCCCTTGGGATTGCGTTTAACGAGATTGTACTGTAACTGGCAGAATTTCAATGAGTGATTACCGCACCGTCGCTGCAATGTTCGGCGCTATGTTGAGATCGAAGCGTGCGGCGTGTTATAGAGCACCCTGAACAATTTTTCTGAAGTCTCATGCAGGTGGCACAAGACAAGTAGGTGGAATGGGGCCGCTTTTGTTAGATTGCAGAAAAATGGTGACAATGATGGATGCGAGTCCATCGGTGGCAGGATAGCGTAGGTGCAGCTCTTGTTCTCGCGAATCGAAGGGGAGCTCTCGCAGTTTTCGAGCGATTTCCCTCGAAGGCGCTTTTATCGTCGACCCCTGTCGGAGGCCCTTTACAGCTCAAACATCACTTACAGTGCGTACATAGACAGAGGAACCGAAAGAACGACGAAGAGAAGCGTCTTTTCGGTCCCTCTGTCCATGTGCGCGGTGTAAGTGATGTTTCAAATGGAATACCAACTAGCCCGCACCCAAACCCTGCCTTTAGAGCTACCAGTTGTCAAACTGCCGTGGCGAAGGTACCTTAGTCCGAAGCACTCTCCGGCAAGCACGTTAGCATCTTGCGCATAAAAAGGTTATTTTCTAATATTATTAACCAAAAGATACATCATAGCATATTTTCGTCGATACGATGGGCTCGACTGAAAAGTGTGCAAGTATGACACGTCGAAACCACGCACGAGAAAATCAGTACCACGTGATCTTAGCTGTATTTTGTTTTCTCGTGCACTGATGGACATGGCACCTGTACCGAGAGAGAGATATATAGGTCACTTTCAATGTTGTAATTATGAGTCCAGCAGTGACCCAGTAGTGATGAGTCACAAAATGTGCACTGCCGGTCATATTGAAGGTGTCTCAGGAAGTGACCTTGCCACCTGACCTAACATCTAACGGTCCCCTACGTTTGATATTTCAGCATAGGAAATCGAAGGTGGATGGTGGTTCTCGGAGGTAGTCGAAAAACTACGGTAGTGTCAGCAAAAGCCTGACAAGGACAATGCTGACAAGAAAAAGGGGACACCGCTCGCTTGCAGCACTTGTCTCCCTAACGCTTGCATCGATAAGAGCGCAGCGCTCGTCTTCGCAATGTCGTTGTCCTTATCTGCGACTTCGGGTGTTCATTCCATATATTACGAAGGCGGATAGTGGTGATTGACATTCTCGTTCTGTTGTTGCCAGATATTGCACCTAACGCGCTAATTTTAGGCATCGAAAATGTCTTGGGTGAGTTCGGAGTAGTGTTGGTGGGAAGCATCCTGGGAGCAGCAGCGTAAGCTGTTCGAGGGCTCTAATAATCACTGGCGCTCATCAGGGTACTAAACGACTTTACGAAGTGCTGATAGCGTAAGTTTGTTAACTACTGTAACATAACTTAGTTTTTGTTAGTGTTGCCTTAAATCACGGGACTGCCTCGCACTCTGGCAAATATACAATCCAGGCTAAATTCGAAAGCTGTTTCAAAGTAAAGCTGCAGGAGTCCAGCCTGAAGTGCGCGCAAGAACTTTGTCAGGAGGTCAGTAACCTCATTTTGTCCTGACCAGAGGGCAATTCTATGTCTTAACGCGATAGCGTTAAGGGCCCCATGTAGCAGAAAATCTGGCGTCGGCGTCCGGGGTGCACCGTCGTATGTCGTTTCGACAAAAATATTTTTGAACCACCCATACCAAAACCCTCCATGTGACGCAAGAAAGTTGTCAAACTAATTGAATTGCTCAAGCTAAAATACGTAGAAAAATCGTAAAGTACGAGTTACAACCTACAGACATAATAACGTCCCATTTTAACTTTAATATACTAGGAAACATGATTCTGTTACACGAAAACACAAACAAACCTCTTTTCCAGTGTTTATACCTTTCATGGGCCGACCACAGTGTCCGCCATTTGCACGCGCCGGCACGTGAATACCTCGGACCCCGCGGAGCGGCGCGCCCGTTTCCTTGTAACACCTCTAGATGGCGTTCACCTCATCCACATCGCGGCCCACCCAAGGGGCCGCTTTTCTACCAGAAAGCCTGCCTTCGTGCATAGCGTTTGCCACGAGCATTTCCCGGTAAACATGACGGTTACATACGCTGCAGTTGCCATGAAGCGTGAGAAGCAGTTAGGAATCTTTGAATGCTATCGCGTTCCATTTTTAAAAGTGAGGCTTAAGCGTCCTCCAAATTTTTGTATAAAACAATAATTCAATGACAGAAAAAGAAAGAATCTGGCGTTTTATGTGCCCGCTCTTTCTCGCGTCATAAATTCGGTACGTATATGTGGAAAAGACAGGGCAAGGACAAGCCTCTCTGATAGTTTAACAGCAAAAAACAGGCTAGTTTAATTTATTAGGCACGGTTACCCACGTGTCTGAATAACCTCACAAAATGGAATGACGATTTGTGCTTAATAGGCATGTACGTCTGCACAATTTCACTCTGTTGATATGTCATTTCATTTTTGAATTTGAAATACGCCACGTGCTTTTATATAATAGCAGTTATGCAATACATTCAGTGTACTGTGTTGTTGCCGCCTTTGCTGCTTAATGTTTTGGAAGCATCGGGCAAGTTAAGCGGCCATTTCTCACACCTTAAGATATTAAACATGTGCGAAATAGACTAAGGTTTCCATGACCATGTGTCAATTTATAAGGCTTTCTAGAGGACATATTTGGGCGTTGGCTACGCAGATACTAAGTAGGCTGGGGAACAATAATATGGACGTAAAGAACACTGGCGTTTCTCGTTGAACCATTATATTATTAATGTGCCTCGACTATGTTCCCTGCAGAAAAAGTTGACTCGGTTTATATTCCCTCATTCGTCGCGATGGCTTTTTTTTCTATTTCCTCAAGTTCGGCTTCGGCTTAAGTCGTTTATTATCAGTGCTGCCTCACATGTTTGTAATTTAATCTATAAATGCGAGTAATAGGCTAAATAGAAATTGGTCAGCTATGCCCGTCCAAGCCATAACGGTTGATGCAATGCAAGGTAATAACGGGCAATACTATTTCTGGCTTCCTCACGCTCCAGAAATGGATTACGATTATTTTCTGGCTGAGTTCCGCCCATAAAATCAGACTACATTCAGTGATAAATATGCACAAGCTAAAGCGCACGAAGCGTAGAAACAGCCCGACGAGATCGATATACTCATGTGGAAGTAACGTAATTTCCCGTGCCAGTGACTGAATAATTATCGTATTATCTCGCCAGTTTTGCGGTGGCGGCGGCTCCCCTTCACTTAATTTCGCTGCTTGTAACATTTTTCTGTGCATGATGCTTTGCTTTTCCTTGATAATGGTGACTCGCTAATACTTTCCCAGCCACATCTAATATTAGCTGTGCTATCTTTTTTTCCCGAGATAATAATTAATCACAAATCATTAACGAGGCGACGTCAACTTTGCCAAAAGATAAAGAAAAAAATATAGTTTTTTATACACTTCTTTCAGTTGTGCTACTATTTTACTGTTCAATATAAAGTTGAAAGACAGAACATACGAAGAAAGATAACCGTAAATTTTTAGCAAAACGAAGCAACCTCAAATCAAGTCTCAAGCGTTTACAACACAATGAAGCTTTAGTAATGGCACATTGCATTGAGAGAACAGGAATGTGAGCAAAGAGCTGACAGGAGCAGACGAGTAGCGCCGAGAGAGCGAGACTACTTGCTCTCCTATTAAAACGATCCATGCTCTCCGAGAGCAGATGCGAGGGTGTGAGCGCATCACGTGACCAGACTGTTTACATTCTCGCGTTGGTAAGCACGAGACAGAGCATGCGCTTACGCTCCCTCTTATTCTTGCAGGCAACAACCATGCTGCTTCATCAGACAGATGACATCGTTGAGCGCCAGCTACCGGATCTCACGTGGCATCATGGTTGCTTTCAAGCGGGGACAGTTCTTCACCACGTGACTTGTTTCTACGCATCGGAAACGTCCGCGTCGATCCTCTACGCGGAAGTCGACGCGGAAGTCGATTCTTCGTCATAGTGTAACAGAAAGTACTGTTGAGAAATTTAATACATTATTCACGAGCATCGCCCCTAGCCTAGCAGAAATACTTACCTATCCCAATTTGCCCACATATCCTAGCACTGCTATGGTTAATTCTTTGCTAATGCGCGACATTGATCTGGATGAAATACTTAATACTGTAAAGAATCTATACATTGGGAAATGAGCAGGACCTGATTGTATATCTGAGGGGTTAATCAAAGAAGACATTGATATATTGGCTTCAATTGTACTCTGCTTATTCAATCACTTATTGCACACGGGAATCTATCCGTCATTATTCATGACTGGCAAGGTCATAACTATCTTTAAAAGGGAAACAAATCTGACCCATCATGCTATCATCCCATATATGTTCTCAGCGTTATCAATACCCTCTTTGAAAAACTTCTTGCTAAGTGTATTTAATCCTTTTTGCCAAAAAGTATAACATACTCACTCCACAACAGCATGGTATCCAACCTAATCATTATACATCTACCGCAGCACTTCAATTAACACACGCAATAAACAACACTCTTCAGAATAACCAACTAGTAGCAGCTGTTTTTCTCGAGCAGAAAAAGAAAGCCTTTGACACCGCTGATTAAAATATCCCACTTGATAAGCTAAGCACTCATGGGTTTCGCAACAAAGTGCTTCAATTGGTTTGTTGTTATTTTCAAAAACGAAAATCTTTGATTTAAACAAGATTGCCTCATCCCCTCAACATCTGAGGAGTGTCACAGGGATCTGTGCTTAAGCCCTTGTTTTTTTTTTAAATTTATACCAATGACTTCCCATTTTAACGTGCGCTAATGTATTAGTGTAGGCCGATGACACTGCTTTGATAATTACAGGTAACAACATCAACGAAACAGAAGAAAGAGCAAACATTGAGCTTTCTAAGATTTCTGAATGGTTACTGCAAATAAATTCGCAATAGATACTAAAGAAAACTAAATATAGCCCTTTTTTCAATAACGTTCCAAAACCGTCAGTAGTGATTCTTTGTCATTGTCCATAAATCGAGGTCCACTCGAACGCACCGACTTATATACCTATCTCAGCCTTATTCTTGACAACCATCTAAATTACCAATAACACATAAAAGCTCTTTGCTCCGAGCTAGCATCTGGCTGTTATGCTCTTGTCCAGGCGCGGGAAGATTTTCAAAGAAACATTTTCCGCATTTTGTAAGTTTAACTTATTCAATATCGTTTAATGTACTGCATTGATTCACGGACATGGACTTTCACAACGTACCAAGAACCTATCCGACTCTTACAGAAACGAGCCGTCCGAACCATTAATTTCTCAGAGCGAAATGAAACAAGTAAGCCAACTTTTGTCATGTTACAAATACTTCCACTCGACTTTTTACGCGAAATCAACATGGGCAAATTCGTGAATAGCATAACAGCACACAAGCATTCATTTCCTGTATCAACATTACGTCTGCCCGCACGTCGAACATGAAATAAATAATTTGGCAACTTTAGTATACCGCCGAGAAGAAATATATATGGCCACAGATTAGTGAAAAACAAATATATCACATTGGTCAAAAAATACTATGTTCAGCAAGTGTCAGCGGAACCTGCCTCAATATGTTCATCCTATATACGCGGCCAATAGTATGTACTTGTATGTATGTTTCTATGTTAAGTCGGAAACGCCATTGTGTTTCGTACTAACTTTACTATCCAAATGAACCTTTGAATTCATACTGTTTTTCTAAATGCTGCTTTCGCGATATTTCTTCAGTGCATTAATGTGTCATTAACAAGCTCACTGCTAATTACGTATTTGTAAATGCCCCCGCTACTAGCTTTTGGCTAATATACAGTGTTTGCATACAATTTGTATTAACTTTACTGAAATGAACTTGAAACATCAAACTTGAAACTTTCACAGCCACACTCGCTGCCGCACGCTAAACCAAAACGACCAAAACACAGCCAGAAGACGTACTCCTTTATAGATATATACAAATTTTGCCACATTTCTACTGAAAACACTGTTATATGTACAGTAAGAATCCTTTTCAGGCACATAAATAAATCGTGCCTGTGACATATCTCAATAAAATTAGGAAAAAATTGCTAGAGAGGGATGACAAGAATAGTTTGATTGGTTTCTCTGTCTGTAGGTACCAACACATTAGTTTTAGTTAATATCTGACTTGTATTATCGGCCTTAGTGAGATTCGAAGAACTGGTGAGGCTTGCACATTGATAAATAACTGCCATGTCCTCTGCTATAGAGGTCTCCCTGATAAGAAGTAATACGTGGGAGGATTCCTAATGCGTAAGGACATAGCGGGCAACATAGGCGAATTCTACAACATTAACGAGAGGGTAGAAATAGTCGTAATCAAAATTAATAAGAGGTATAGATTAAAGGTAGTACAAGCCTACGCTCCTACATCCAGTCACGACGATGAGGAAGTAGGTCAGTTTTATGAACATGATGAATTAGCTATGAGAAAAGTGCAAACTCGGTATACAGTAGTAATGGGTGACTTCAATGCAAAAGTGGGGAAAAAGCAGGCGGGTGAACAGGCGATTGGCAATTACATATTACATATTATAGCTAACCAGATAAAAGAATTCTTAACTGACAACAGCATCCTCACACCGGTTCAGCATGGCTTTCGGAAGGGGTTTTCCACCGTGACTCAGTTGGCTTCAGTTATCCACAGCTTTGTTAGCATTCTTGAAAACCTCGTCAGATTGACGTTATATTCCTGGATTAGAAAAAACCATTTGATCTTGTTTGTCACCATAAACTAATTGAGAAGCTCGAAATCATAAAACTGCCGCCATACTTAATTAGCCGGATATCTGCATACTTAACTAAGCGCACTCAATTCGTCAGCATAAGCGAATGCCCCTCAGATGAAGTGCCAGTTACTTCTGGCGTTCCTCAGGGCAGCGTGCTTGGCCCGTTGTTATTTTTAATTTATATTAATGTTATTGTGGAAGTAATCGCTCACCCCGTTAAATTACAATTGTTTGCTGTCAATTTTGTTTTATTTACTGAAATTAAATGCCACAAAGATCAAGTTCTCCTAAATTCTACTCTTCAGAGCATTCATTCCTGGTGCCAGCAGTGGAACATGGAGCTCAACATTAATAAAACAGTTTCTATGAGAATTACCAAAAAAAACAGCACCCTTTACCGTTTACTTATAATCTTGCATCTCAACCCTTATCCAAAGTCGAGGAATATAGGTACCTGGGGGTTATCATAACGCGTGATCTTTCCTGGAACAAACATGTCTCTACTACATGTGCTTCAGCTTTAAGAAAATTTGGTCTGCTCAGACATAAATTAAAAATGGCACCTGCGGAAACCAAGCTGTTGGCTTACGACTGTATTATAAGACCTACACTAGAATATGCGGCAATTGTTTGGGACCCGTACACGAAACGTAACATCGATGCATTAGAAATTTTTCAGCGAAAATCTGTACGCTTTATATTTTCTAAATACCGTCCAACTGACTCTCCCTCAAACTTAATTAAAATGAATAATATACAAACACTAAAATTGCGAAGGAAAATTCAAAGGATTAATTTCCTCTATGTGCTTCAGAATAATCAGCTATCTATTAATCCGCAGCAATACATACAACCACTAACAGGGCGATTAACAAGGCACCGGCATGCCAAGTCATTAACTCCATATTTTGCCAGGACCAACACCTTTAAATATTCCTTGTTACCTCGCACAATAACCGAATGGAATAACTTGCCCATGTTGCTTCTTATTGACACTGAAAGCATTGAATGCGTCGACAGCTGAACATGCGACAGTTGAAAAATGTTTTTTGCTTTTATATCTTGTTTTGTTGCAGTGTTTCCGAAATTGTTATCTTTTTTTTCCTCCAATTACTCCAATGTAATTAATTCTTTCTTCTGCTTTGCATTTCCTTGTTGCTGTTCTTTCCTGTACTTCTGCCCCTCCTGCAAGGGCCACTACGAGGCCTGCAGTATTTTCTAAATAAATAAACAAAAAACAAGCAACGCCGAAATGAAAATACTAAATTGGTCGGATGCACAGCGCGAGACGTCCACGCAGCAATTTCTCGAGGTAGAAGACTGTGTATGACGCTGATCGAGGAAAGAATGGTGATGGTAGGTGTATGCACAGAGAAGTACGATACACATGTTGCTAGATTTAAGAATTCTGAATTTCTTCCGCCGCAATGGCCAATACCCATTCCAGAGGGTTGGCACATTTACAGGGGCACACAAAAAACGGCTGTATCAATGAAGAGAAGGGAAATTAAGGAAGCTCTTGAATAGAATGGCTCAATTTCACAAAAAGTTCGGTGTGCTTTAGGAATACCTATGAGCTGACAATATATGTTACGTTTTTGTGTACGATTCTTTTTTACAGTACACAGACGTGCTTATACTCCCATTAGTTTGCCCGTCAGCATACAACTTTGATACAAACCCACTTGCGGATACTTGCATTCGGCGCACATATAAGCTTGATACATATATACGCAAATATATTTGCCATGATAGTGATTGACTCAGCGACAGGTAGCAGACAGCACCCATCTGTAGAAGCCACGAAAAACCCGGACGGGTGGACATAGAAATGCAAGGGTTAAAATCTTCTCTCTATGTAGGCCGGGTTTGGTGGACAACGCAGACATTGAGATAAGTGGCATCGCTGCATGTGTTTTTGAGGCCACAGCAGGCCGTGCTGTAGCGGTCGGAAACAGTGGTGTCAAGCCATTTGCTGTGACATTAGTTGAGTACAGAACAGAAGGAATAGCTGAACTAAAGGACATTGAGCGCAGAGAAGCACGGGGACAAAGCAATGCACATTGGACCTTCTTTTGGTCTAGTGTTTCGCTGCTCTCAGCCATCTTCAGTCAAGATGTGAAAACAAGCCCACATCGCTACCCTTGCCGAGTCGACGAGGTCTAAAGTTTCTCCACCTTTGAAGGGCACGGATGTTTCAAGCATGGGAGACCTGAAGGTGCTTATTCCACACTATTTACACAAGTTTCATCTATGGCGACGGAAGTTTCAGCACACGTGCGGTAACAGTGTTGCTTTCGTATACGATGCCTTCTATTAAACTGCATACAAAGTGACAGGATACGTTTAGGGAAGCGGGTTGCGCACGACATATTTTTTCTTGTCCTTTTTCTTTACGTTTGTGTGAGGGAACGCCTAGACCTTGCGATAACCAGCAGAGGTGAAAGGATATTAGGACAACAAGCTCTAAAATCCATCAAAATCATCGGAGAGCGAATCCATTCTTCTGGCAGTGAACATTTGAAGCGCCACATTTCCGGTTGTTTCTGCCGGTAGCATGGCTTTCTTTGTCTACGACCTTTGTTCTTACCGGGTTAATAGTGATTACAAAAACATTTACATGCCGCTATACCTTACCAGCTATGGCACTCCAAGTTATATGCAAAACGCTGTTTTACTTGTTTTTTTAAAACCGATACCAAATCACTGAGACAATTTCAGAAATTCTTTCAATTTACCATTGCATAAAACACTGCGCTAAGGCTGTTGCTCGGGCTGGCTGATATACTCTCCAACTCTATTATAACAGTCTTAAACAGCGCAAAGAAACAGCGCTGATGTGCGTTTGCCTCTCCTCCTGTACTTTGCGGTGTTTAAGACTGCCATAATATACGTAGATATGGTATAGAATAGGTAAACAGTGAAGCGGGAAAGAATAGGCGAGAGACAAGAAAATTCAACGCATGAGGCCCAATAGACGCTGGCTATAGTTCCTCTCGCTGGCAACACCTTAAGTTGATGCTCTAAAATTGATGTCGGCTGTACGAGTACGGCAGTATGCCATATTTTTGCGACATGATATATAAGTTAAACGTTGTTAAAGAAAGCACATTCAGCACATCAGTGCTCAACTATTCCAAGTGTAATTAGTTTGGCCAGTACGCTCAAAGCTGCTATAGGGTTATTGACACGAAATATAAATATAATGTGCGCGTCTGAAGATTTCTGTATCCTTCTTAATAAAAGCACGCATCTGAAGAACCTTGCGAATACGACTGGCTGAAACGAACGCGACCAGTGCCGCAGAATTTGAAACAACACGGCGTATACCTTTTCAATTACGTTTTGCTCTGCGTAATGCGGGTTTGATTTTGTAGAACCCGTATATGTTGGAATTGCAGAGCTTGCGTTCATTACTGCGGCTTCGAAGGTGTCTTCACATGCGCAATGCAATAAATACGCGCGAACGCTTTCAGCTCTCAACCTCATTTACCTGTTAATCTCTCCTTGGGACACTTCCTCAGGCTCTATCGCCCCTATGTAGAACAGAATCTCTCGATCTCCAAATAGCCCAGATCATGGTGCGTGCATGTGAGAGCAAAGTTTCGCGACACTCCAATATTATTTCTCAACGTCATTGAAAGTATTTGTTGACACTCAGGAAGTTTCCCGACTGTAATTCCGGGAGTTAGTCCAGTTGTTTACTGAAGTAATTAAGTGAGCAAATATATACAGCACTGCGACAATCTCTCTCGAGCCTCTCTGAATTATTTTTGAACAGAATTTTGTGCATCGCAATGTTAAATCTAATAGTTTGACTAGTTCTCCCGCAATGTGTCAGTTGGAAGAACAATGGATAAAATGCATAACGCAAAGAAAGATTTTTCTGTTTCAACAAGCACTTTAATAAGACCATTCACATCAGGACCTACGTGAAAACATGGTTCACTTGCCACTTGAGGTGCAATTTTCATGATAATTTTTGGTGATTCATTTAGTTTTATTTTTTTTTTGTCGTGGCACCATAAATCTACGAGGAGCAGTGAAATTAATGGGGCTAGTTGGCCTTCGGTCATGGTTTATTATACGCAGTGTACAACTGAGTAAATCTAATAACTCAGTTGTATTTAGCGCATTACAAGATGAACTATGAGAAAATGGAGAAGGTATCGCCTTAGATTACCTCCTAAGCTCACAATTCAAAAATACAAGAACAGAGGCGTAGGCTCTATTTAGTGTGCGATTATTCTTTCAGCGGGAAGTACGAAGTAGAAGGCCGGAATAAGGCAAAGTAGCAAATAACGATATACAAAGCAGATAAGACTTAAACAAGACAAAGAGAATGTGAACCTAATCGCAAAAAGCTAACAGCGTAAGAGATTGGATTAAATAAAAAGATAATGAGCATAAATGTGAGCTCAGAACACTGGAACAAATCATTCAAATACCGGCAACGAGTGAATGCTAAATTGGTTCTGCCGGTTCTGGCTCTAGGAATTTTTGAGCGTCAGAGCATCAACAACAACAAGAAAGTGTGGCGCACCGCATTTCTACATTTGAACACACGGCCCCAGATAGGTGAAAGAATGCGGTGGCTCTTATCCTATGACGCTTTCTTTGCACGTGGAAGAATGAAAGACAAAAATCTCACCTAGACAGGTATCGAAAAAATACAGTTCTCAAATATGTGTCATGTAAGTCTAAGCTTGTTGTATGTTGTTAAGAAGTTGTGCAGTATATTATTAAGCAAGTGTATTTGCCTTCCTCCACTCGTCTGCGAAATTGGGCCTGCATTCACAAATATCTCATATGCTGGAACTGTTTGCAAAAGAACAGCTCAGCCACTGCTGATGCTGGAAATATCAATAGTGAAGGCGGCTAGCCTATGAGAACGAACACTTAATAGCGAAAAGCTTTGTTAATTTGGAGCCCTGACCTTCTGTATGTGTTCTCGGACAATTGCAAAACAGCAACAGCAAATTAAAAAAAAAAACAGAAACAAAACAAGAACAATGTCATTCAGACGCCCGGACGCAAAATCGAAGCATTAGGATATGAACCACACTCTAGGCAGGCGTTGAAATGACGCTTACAATGCCAACTATTGCGGAATTTGCCGCTAACAGATCGCAACGACGTCACGAATAGCATGAGCGGAATGAACGTTTACATAATGGACCATTCCGTCATCTAACTTTCTTGGACTGGACTCAAGCATTGCGTCAATAAACTGAAATACGCCAGTGGCCCGGACGTGTTGGCATGAAGCATTCGCACGAAGTGTCGGCCATTTTCTGGGTAAGCCGCGCCTCATGCGCGATGAAATAGAAGTGTCGTGGAGAGGAAGAGCAAATGAAATACTCCATCAGATGCACACAAAAGAAAAGAAAAAGAAAGAAAAACGTCGAAGCTCGTTTTCGCAAAAGTGCTGTCATCATTGAGTTCATGCTCATTTACCGAAGCACTGCGGCGCTGACGACACCGTCTTTCGCGCTCGTAAGGAAAGAAGGAAAGAACGAGAAGGAAGGAAAGAAGAAATGGCACGAAGAGAAAGAAACTTCCGGAATGTCCTTCATCTCAACGACCTGGAGGTGTCCACAACGACGTGTGCACACCGTCTCAGTACACAACGTGCCTCTGGGGAACGAGGAAACGCGCGAAGAAAACGCAACGGCAACAAAAAAGAAAGCGTGGAAGGAAAAGACGCGTCAGAGCTAACGTCATCTTCAACGGCGCAGAGCGCGACAAAGCAGCGGGGCTGACGTCGTCCAATTGGCACACACACTCGTCTAGCGGCTTAAGCACGGCAGGCATCTCCGCGTCGAATCCGGATGCTCGTCACGTGACAACAACAAAACGAAAATGGAGACGTTAGACTATATATACAGATTGTGTTCACTGCTTGCCTTTTGGGGTGTGTTTACAATATTTTTTTCATCATTGCTGAAGGCCATGACATGTTTCTCTCAGCGTTAAAAGTGATGCCTTGCTTGTCGCCGATAGTCTATCTTTTGCTGAAAACGGTTATTCTGTCATTTAAGTGCCTGCGGATAGTAGGCTTCGTGCAGTACTTGAACAAAGCGACAAAAATAAATTCCAGCTCAGGAACGCTGTGACCAAAATTGAATGAAGCACATTTCGCATTGCTATGGTGTTTGCTCGTCACACACGAATATCCACCGAGGGAAACACAGCAGGAATGGGTGTGTGGTTCAACTGTTTACTGAGTGCGCGAGTGTCCTAATGTCGCATTGATTTGAATATTATTAAAGCGAGAGCCTTAAGTGTCTCGTTGCAATGGCTCATACCCGAAAAAAGTGGCGTCTAGTCGAGTTATTCAAAAAATATTGTGCAAAAATATCGTCATCAGGAATAGCTCATACCCCCGTAAGCAAGCGAAGATGCAATGGCTAAATATGAACGAAGAAACTAAAGAAAGGGAAGAAAGAACGAAGGGACAAAATAACGAAGAAGGATAGAAAGAAAGACGGAAAGAAAGAAAGAACGAAAGAAAGAAAGAACGAAAAAAGATTTAGGTAGTACATTGAGTGCTCCCATGTATCGTTGAGTTGGTCGACCTACAGTGCCATACGTTTACTTCAAACTGCGACTGGTTAAGCCCTGCAAGAAGTCTGACTCCTTCGATCGTAAAACTTAATGCATTACCACGTGTGCAGCTGGCTTTCGCCTTCACGTGTTACAGAAGTGTAACTTGGTGCGGATTTCTTCTTCTTCTTCTTATTGTTTTTATTATTTGTTTTGTAAACATATAAATGCACTTGACAAGATAGGGGAAGCGAGGAGCAGGCTGGCATTTGCTACGGGAAGGGGTACAACGCCTTCCTACTCTTCGAAAAGGTGGATACAGAAACATAGAAATGCCGCATTGAAGCAACCAAGGAAACAACGCGTTTGTTTACTGTGCGCAAGATAAAAGATGTTGATAGAGTAGCAGGATTTGCTCGACTCTCATTCATGCGGCTCAGTTAATCATGTCTTTGGAATCCGTAATAAACCTTCATTGGTCGTTATCCCATGTCTGCTGGTTTCTCATCTTATTTCTTTCATATTACATGGTATAGTTGATGCAGCTAGATACTAAGTACACTCAACAAATTGGGATTAAGTTGTGAGAAAATAGGTATTGCTCATCAAGCCAAGTGTCAGGCGTGCGGCGGTAAAATGTCTCGAGGACAAACTTTTTTGTACAAATGCTCGCGAAGCGGAGCAATTGAGGACGATTGACGTCGATTTAGTTTCACGAAGAAAATGGCCCTTTGCGAATGCGGCCCCTGGAGGGATACTGCGCTTGGAAATGTGAGGCAACTGGGCTCCTATTTAGACATATGATAAGCGAAGACGGCCGAGCAACGGAAAGGAATAATGAAAAGCTTTGTGGAATTCGGCCCCTGATTTTTTAGGTGCAGAAATCCTTCTCTTCAGTCCATCGAGCTGGAATTCATAGGTAAGTGTTTGTGTTGTTTTCACGTAGAATGTTACACTCGATGGAAGAAATACCATGCAAGAAAAAAAGCAAGTACTCGCACTTAAGAGGTGCACTTCACATGAAGAATGACAAGTATATTGAAAATGGGTCGATAGCCGCAAGGCGACCATTAACGCCTTATTACCAGAATTTCTTTGCTTAGTCACCTACAAGGGTACTCGTGTGTGAGGGAGCATACGATATTACCATCACACTATTTGTGGTCTCTGAATGAATATCGATGCCTTCTCAAAAAAGAAAAAGTGAACTGAAATGGGCTTGCAGTGCGAAAGAGTGTCTTTATGTCTACAGGTTTTCTCACTTTGATGTGAATGCTGTACCACGACTCGCATGTTATGAATTCCTGTACGACAGTTCTTTTTGCAAAGAAGACCAGTTAAATTTACATCTGAATGCCGCACCGGCGTCCCTATCTTGGAATATTCAACTTCTCTGAGAAGACCGCATAATTTTGTTGGAGGCCTACGCGTTACATAATCCTGCCTTCTCTCACTATATTCTGCGAAATCACGAATACCAGCTGGAAGAACTTGTAGCACCACTACGAGCAGTGATAAATTGGAGCGAGAAAGACGTAACGCTGATCATGTACACGGGCTAGACATAAGCGAAAGAGGCGATGTAAGACGTTTACCAGATTTGTCGACATTGTAACATAAACATCTAATCCCTAGTAAAACAAGAGGAATCATCACTGCTATAAATATCTTTTTTTTTATTAGAAACTCTATAGGCTACAAGAATTCTCCATTGAAAACGGCAACCAAGGAGACGCTTCCGCGCTTTGAAAAGAGTGCAACTCATTTCTATTCATGCGTATAAAAAAGCGACGTGGAAACACGGTCTTTATCTGCCGAACGTTAGTGAGAGAGAGAGAATAAACTTTTATTCTGAGCAAGCGCAGTGTGCGCCCTATATAGGTGGGCGGCCTCCTCATTCCAGGTAGCCGCGGGCCATGGCAATCTCCCATGCCCGTTCGATCAGGCTGCGCTGTTTCTTTGGGTCCGGGTCTGTTAGCTCGGCCTCCCACCGCTCCTCAGTTAGCGTTTGTATGTTTAATGTGCCATATTTTCGTACCAATAACCATACCACATGACATAGGGTGTCTCGGACATCACAGTACTTGCAGATGTACGAGTGCTCAGATGGTGAGATTCCGTGCAATAAAATACCATGGACGTAAGTATTGGTTTGCAATTTCTTGAGTGTTACTACTTCTTCCCTAGTTAGGCTGCAGGTGAGGTGGCGGGTAAGTTCTTCTGTCAAGCCTGTAAGCTGATAAAATACCGGTGTATTTTTTCCGGACTTCATCCTTCCTCCTTAGCGCGTTCTGCGAGAAAGTCCGGTAAATGTGGTCTCGGGCAGAGGCGTCGGCTGCCTCATTCCCCAGCAGAAACCCGTGGCTCGTAGTCCAAACGATGTATATACCTGGCAGGTGCTTCTTTGCCGTGGTTGTGAGGATTTGTAGGGCTTGCCTGAAGATCCTGCCTTTCTAAAAATTTCGGCAAGCCGCTTTGAACCAGTGAGTATTATTTCTCCCTCCCCGCGGGTTAAGATGGTCAGGGCTATTGTTGTTTCTTCTGCCGTATCTATCTCTCTTGTTAAGATGCTAGCTGGCGTTCTTCGCTTTGCCCTTGATGTCAACAACACTGATAGCTTGCGCTGGAGGTTCCGAATATTTCGCTGCATCGGTATGTTGTGTGTCCAGATGTCGGCCGTGGGTATTTCGGAGAGTCTCTATTCTGGCTTTTCTTCTCCCTTCATAGTGTGTTGGATGCATATTTCTTGGAATGGGGGCTACAGAGGTGTATTCTCGAATTGGCTCTGGGATTATCCTTTTCTCGTCGTGTCAATGCATACCTTCAGAGATATCCTATTCTTCTGAGTGTCGCCCTACCTTTTGCAGTGTGTTTGAGACGTTCAAGTTGGTAGACTGTGTGTACTTCGACTAACTCCTCCCAGGTGTTGTAGAGGCCTAAGCGGAGTAGTCATTCTGTGGAGGCGTGTTCGCAGATCTTGATGGCCTTCCGGGTGAGGATCTCACTTTTGGGATTTCCGCATCCCTGAGGTATAAGTAAGGAGTGCCGTAGGTGATTCTGCTGGTGATGAGGGCTTCGATGATTCTGACTGCGTCTTGTTCTTTCAAACCATGTTTCTGTTTGCTACCCTTCGTACCAGGTGCGCTACTTGCGTGACGGTTTCTTGCAGTTTGGGTAGGGCGTCGGTGCTCGATCCGTCCTTGTGTTTATGTAGGCCGAGGATTCTGAGCGACCCTACTTTAGGGATTTCCATTCCATTCAGGCACATTTCTGGTTTTGGGATTTCACTGTTTGGCGGCCTTCCTCTGGTTCGAGCTTTTAGTATGAGAAGCTTTGATTTTTCTGGCGCACAGGCTAGCCCGCAAGCCTTCAGGTAGGTTTCTGTACGATCCACCACTTCTTGAAGTGCCATGCTGTTGATGTGCTGGGGATCCGCCTGTTGTCCAGATGGTAACGTCGTCAGCATTGAGGGCGTGCCTTAACCCCTGTATTTCTTTCAATATATTTGGCAGTTTCAGCATGGCTATATTAAAGAGCAGAGGAGAGATGACAGAGCCTTGCAGATTGCGGAGTTCCTTTTTTTGCCATTTCAAAATTGCACGCTTTCAAGCTACCCAGGGCAATTGTCGCTGTTGTGCTGGTGAGGAAGTTTTGTGTGTAGCGGTATATTCTTTCACCACAGTGCGTGTCCTGGAGATTCTTCCTGACTGCCTCGTGAGAGACATTGTCAAAGCCTCCTTTAACGTCCATGGCCAGGATTGCGCTCTTGCTGTGCTTGCCTAGATGATCAGTGACGTCCTCCTTCGGTTGCAGCAAGATGTCTTGAGTCGATAAGTGGTGGCGAAATCCCCACATGGTGTCGGGCATGTACCCGTCTGCTTCCATGGTATGAAGTTAGTCTGTTAAGGACCATATGCTCGTACAACTAGCCTGCGCGTGATGTCAAGCAGCGCGTTTCCTATGGCCAGTGGCTTGTTTGGCTTCGGAACCATGATAACCTCCGCGTGTTTCCAGGTTGCTGGAATTGTTCCTCTCGCCCAGCTTTCGCTGATTGTCTTTAGGAGGTGTTCTGCCGCATTCTTGCTTACGTTGCGAAGTATTTTGTTGTTTATGCGGTCTCTACCAGGAGATGTGTTTCGATTTAGCTTTCCCTGTGCAGCTTCCATTTCCGCTTGTGTAAAAGGGCGATCGAGTTCTTCATTTAGGTTGCCTCTGTAATTTATATGCATTTTAGAAATTGATGTGCCTTGTGTGCCTCATGTCAGCTTCTTCTTTAGTTCTTCCAAGATTTCGTCTTCTGAGCCTCCGTAATTGTGCAGGAGCTTCGTCAGGATCTTTCTTGTCTTGTCTTTTTATTACTATCTAGTGTAACTAGCTTCTACTATCTTTACTATTTTTATTTTTACTATCTATTACTATATATTACTACTTGTGTTTAACAGCGATTTGAGGATGTTCCATGTCCTGCGGTTGCTAAGACTTCTCTGAAGTCTGGCACATATCAGGTTCCAGTTCTGCCTTTCTAATTGGTCGGCGTATTCTTCGGCTTGCTTGATCAGCCACACAATGCGTTTTTTCAAGACTCTATTCCGTTTCTCTTCTTTCCATCTACGGATAAAGCTTCTGTGAACTTCCCACAGGTGGAGCAGGTGGGGTTCCACTGCTGGGATTTCCGTAGTCAATCGCATTTCCTTGGTGTACTTCTATACCTTTTCTATGATGAATTTGGTCCATTCTTCGAGGTCTTCGGCAGTTGGTGTGAGGCCTTCTCTTCAGAAAGCGGTCTAGTTCATGATTTTTGCCTTCGTAAACAAAGATTTAAAGCTCATCTGTGCTATCGAGACCAGAAGTGCAGCTTCTTTATAAGCTATTAGAAAAAGAACAGAAGAAATATCAAGACGTGATCAGTTGGTCTTGCAGGTTTTCTTGCATATAAAATTGAGGCGTAAGCTTAGTGTTAATTCAATTGATATTGTTAAGTAGTACCGACGGTGTAGAAAGCAGCAAAACTGGGAATGACGAAACTAGCATAATATTGGGTGAACCTGTGATTTAAAAAAAAAGAAAAAAGAACAGGCTACACTTAAAGAACGGAGATAGCGGCGAACGCAGTCGACGATCATCGAAAATATGATCTGCCGCTCAAGCGCGTCGGCTTTTATGCATGAGTCATCAAAGGTACCAGAGTAATCGGTGGTGCCCGCATGTCTTCCAGAAAATTCTACACAAATCGCGCCGCCCATGCAATCAGATTACACAAGCTTCGGTTACAAGAGCACTATCGATAACAATCGAGAAAATTCCGATACATGCGGCCGCGTCCCGCGCTCAGCGATAACATTTGTTAGACGGCGAAAAGCGCTCACTCGAAAAAGATGAACAAGTGCACGTGTCAATATACATAAACTTGGCTCTCAGAGAAAAAGGCTGTAGAGGCGTAATCAGCGGATGCTCCCTATTTTCTTCAATTATTCAATTAATTCATTGTTAGCCTAATGACATGACAGCAGTAATCACTGGGCGACTACTATACGATTGTGCCGAAAGGTGGTACTACTGGTACTGCGGGAAAGGTCCCATAAGCACTATCGCTTTAATGTTTTCTTTTCTTTCCTTTTTCTTTTTTTAGTCTGTTTTCATGGGAAGCTGCGATCACAGACCTTTCATTATACTTGAACAGAATCTCGTTCTGTGTGCACCATGGAAAAACACTTTACTTCTCAAAGCCTCGTTTTGTAGTGGTTAGTTAAGCCCTAACATCAATAAGACAGGATAATTAACTGTGCGCCCAATTTAGATTCGTGTTCCATCTTCTTTCGATGCTGCCGTTTCGAGAAGCCACTCCTGTTTCACCGGAGGAAATCAATTTCGCTCCCGTTTTCTGCTGGAAGCCTCTGAAGAACCACAATGTACAGAAATATTCACAGTGTCAATGTGCGCACTGCTTTTTTTGTCCGAACTTTCAATCAACCTCTTTATTCTCTCATTTGTGCTGCTGGTTCCTATTCTGCTTCAAAATGTGTAGAGAAGATTGCTCGAAGTGCGAACTCAAGATCGTTTCCAAGGCCAGATGAGCAAGATGGCAATCATGAGATGTAATAATTAGTCAACTTCTTTATGCTAAAACATGGAAGTTAAAACAAAAACAACAACAAAAATTGGCAGTAACTTTAGCGTATGCCAAAGCGGGTGAAGGCGAAAGCCTGTGCGCTCCAGACATTCATTAATTTACTTGGAATTCTCACTCGAATGCGTCGTCACTTCTTATTGTTTTCTCCTTACAAAGGAGGTGGGTTCGAGTGCAAATTGACGGAAGTTACGTTAATTAGCTGTGCCTTAATTACCTTCGTAGGTGACATCTGTCACTTGGCGAAGCACGCGATATGGGCCCGTGTAGCAGGAAAGCAGTTTTTCACAAAGGCCAACTTTACGCGATGGTGACCAAAGCAACACGAGGGTGCCGGGGACAAAAGTGACATCACGGTGACGGAGGTCGTAGCGCTGCTTTTGTTTGCCTTGAGAGACTTGTAGACGAGCGCGCGCAAGTTGGCGAGCATGGTCAGCATGGGCGATGGCATCACGGGCATAAGCGCTAGTTGATGCTGTGGTGGACGGAAGCGCAGTGTCCAGTGGTAGCGTCGGTTCACGGCCATACAATAGGTAAAAAGGAGAAAAGCCAGCAATGTCGAGACGGGAAGAGTTATACGCAAAGGTGATGTAAGGTAGAGCCTGGTCCCAGTCACGGTGGTCGTCTGAAACGTATTTGGATAGCATGTCTGTAAGGGTGCGGTTCAAACGCTCAGTGAGGCCGTTCGTTTGAGGGTGGTAGGAGGTGGTAAACTTATGCTGTATTGCGCAGGCACGCATGATGTCGTCAATGACTTTGGCTAAGAACGTACGGCCACGGTCTGTTAGCAATTGACGCGGAGCACCATGAATCAAAATGATATCATGCAGGAGGAAGTCCGCAACATCAGTTGCGCAACTGGTCGGAAGAGCGCGGGTTACGGCATAGCGGGTCGCGTAGTCCGCCGCGACTGCAACCCACTTGTTTTCTGATGTAGATTCCGTAAATGGGCCGAGAAGGTCTAAGCCGACACGATGGAAGGGCTCGGCAGGGATGTCGAGCGGCTGCAGGTAACCAGCGGGGAGCTGGGAAGGCTTCTTGCGTCGTTGGCAAAGTTCACAGGCGGCGACGTAACGTCGCACGGAACGGGCAAGGCCCGGCCAGAAAAAACGGCGACGTACACGGTCATAGGTTCGAGATACGCCGAGGTGTCCTGCCGTTGGTGCGTCGTGAAGCTCTTCTAAAACGGTTGAGCGGAGGTGTTTAGGCACGACAAGTAGCAACTCAGAGCCGTCCGGATGAAGGTTACGACGGTACAGAGTACCATCGCGGAGGACGAAGAGGCGTAGTGTGGCGTCGGCCGGAGTGTGTTCAAAACGGTCGATGAGTAATCTGATGTGGGCGTCACGACGTTGCTCGTCGGCGAAATGAAGCAGCTGCGACACAGAGAATATGCAAGCAGCACTGGTAATATTGGAGGAGTCAGGGTCGTCAACAGGGTAACGCGACAAGCTGTCAGCGTCTTGGTGCAGGCGGCCAGACTTGTACACCACGGAATATGAAAATTCTTGTAGCCTCAAAGCCCATCGACCAAGCCGGCCTGTAGGGTCTCTTAGCGATGAGAGCCAGCAGAGAGCATGATGGTCAGTGACTACGGAAAAAGGGCGACCGTAAAGGTAAGGACGTAACTTCGCTACCGCCCAGACTACAGCAAGGCATTCTCGTTCCGTAATGGAATAGTTGCGCTCCGGTGGTGTGAGGAGGCGGCTCGCATAAGCAATAACGCGATCCTGGCCACGCTGACGCTGGGCTAAGACGGCACCTACGCCATGACCGCTGGCATCTGTACGCAATTCTGTAGGGGCATCAGGGTCGAAGTGGGCGAGGATGGGTGGTGAGGAGAGAAGAGTAACGAGACGAGAGAAGGCGGCGGCTTCTGCAGTACCCCACGAGAACTGTACGCCTTTCTTCAAAAGATTAGTGAGGGGTCTAGCAATTGCCGCAAAATCTTGAATAAAACGACGAAAGTACGAGCATAGCCCTACAAAACTTCGAACGTCGGCGGCTGTCTTCGGAACCGGATAGTCTCGGACAGCGCGAGTTTTGTCAGGATCAGGCTGTACTCCGGAAGCGTCAACGAGGTGGCCCAGAACAGTAATTTGGCGGCGGCCGAAACGACATTTGGACGAGTTAAGTTGCAGCTTCGCCTTTCGAAATACATCAAGTATAGCTGTGAGACGCTCAAGGTGAGTGTCGAACGTGGGTGAGAAGACGATGACGTCGTCGAGGTAGCAGAGACATGTGGACCATTTGAAACCTCGGAGCAAGGAGTCCATCATACGCTCAAAGGTGGCAGGGGCGTTGCATAATCCAAACGGCATTACTTTAAATTGATATAGGCCATCAGGTGTGATGAACGCGGTTTTTTCTCTGTCCATATCGTCAACAGCAATCTGCCAGTATCCAGAACGAAGATCAATAGAAGAGAAATAGCTGGAACCGTGGAGGCAGCCAAGGGCGTCGTCTATACGTGGGAGCGGGTAGACGTCTTTCTTAGTAATGTTGTTCAGATGACGGTAGTCTACACAGAAGCGCCACGTGCCATCCTTCTTCTTAACCAACACTACAGGTGATGCCCATGGACTCGAAGAAGGTTCAATGATGTTTTTGTCTAGCATATTCTTCACTTCGCTTTGAATGACTTGGCGTTCCGACGCAGAAACTCGGTACGGTCGTCGGTGAATAGGAGAAGCATCGCCAGTAAGAATCCGATGCTTGACCGCGAGCGTCTGGCCTAAAGGGCGATCGTCGAAGTCGAAAATATCTCTGTAGGCCGATAATACTCGATAAAGCTCTTCAGCCTGCGCAGAAGACAGGTCCGTCGCAACCATTTTCTGTATCTTCGGATCGGCGGCCGAGGCTGGCACGAGAGGCCTGCTAAGCTCGCAAGAAGGATCGGTTGATAAATATGCCACGTGATGGTCGCCGAGACAATCAACGTTGGCAAGGCAAATACCTTGTGGTAGAATTCACTTCGCCAATCCAAAGTTAAAGATAGGCATGAAAGTGCGGTTCGCAGTAACAGTAAGTATACTGTGAGGCACGGTAACGTCATACTGTAGTGGAATGTCGCGCAGAGGAGTGACGAAGTACTCGCCATCAGGGACTGGTGGGGAAGACAAGAGTTCAATATAGGCTATTGATTTTGGCGGCAGGCAAATAAAGCCAGTGGGGCGTAGGCGGCACTGGGGTGCGTCAGAAGGTTCTGCGAGAATCGGTAACTCAAGGCGAAGGGTACTGGCAGAGCAGTCAATAGGAGCAGAATGCGCGGAGAGAGAATCGAGGCCGAGAATGAGGTCGTGGGGGCAATGAGCAATCACGGTGAAGAGGACAGGAGTGTGGCGGCCGGCGATGCTAACACGTGCCGTACACATGCCGATGATAGGCACAGTACCACCATCCGCAACGCGGACGACGCGTGCCGACGCTGGGGTGAGGAGCTTGTTCAGTCGTCGTCGGAAGGCAGCACTCATAATAGAAAGATGTGCCCCTGTGTCGATGAGTGCCGTGACAGGATATCCATCAACGTCAACGTCAAGAAGGTTTTGGTTCGTGTTTAACGTGAGCAGAGGATTTGAGGGCAGTGTCGACAACGCAGCTTCACCTCCAGAAGCTGCAGTGCCTAGTTTTCCAGCTGGGCCCGGGAGGTGATAGGCGGCGAAGAGAAGCGGCGGGGTTGGAGCGAACGGGACTGACGGCGTCGAGGTGAGGGCGAGCGGCTGTAGCGAAGGTTCGGAAGAGGAGCATCAGCGGCAGTGGGTTCACGGCGGGTGGCATAGGGAACAGAAGGTCCAAAGGTGCGGGAGCATTGCATCTCATGTTTACCATCAACAAGAATCGAAGAACTTCCTTTTTCATAATGAACATGGTTTCATGAGAGGTTTGTCGTGCGAAATGCAACTGCTTGAATTTACGACAGATTTACGTTTTAATATGGACTCAAACCTTCAGACTGACAGCATCTCTCTGTATTTTTCTAAAGCTTTTGACCGCGTAGCCCAATGTCGCCTGTTTTTGAAGTTATCGTCATTAAACCTTTATTCACTACATCTATCCTGGCTTAGAAATTTTCTTTCTAACAGGCAGCAGTTTACTTTCGCTAACAGCTTCTCCTCGCCCCTTTCAGATCTTCCATGCGGTGTACCACAAAGAAGCGTTCTTGGTCTCTTACTCTTTCTGACATACATTAATGACATAACCAATACCTTTTTATCACGCATGCGCATTTTCGCGGGCGACTGCATTATCTACCGTTATAGTAACAGCCCTGATTACCACCTGATCCTCCAAAATGATCTTTAGCAAATTACTAATTGGTGTGACACCTGGCTAATGACTCTAAATTCATCAAAATGTAAAGTGATGTCCTTCATCCGCAAACGCACTAACTTGAACTATTCCTGCTGTATTAAAAATGTCCCATTATCTCGCACCTTATCATTAAAATATTTAAGCGTAAATCTTTCAACAAACCACTCCTGGAATTCCCACATTACCCCCCTCTGTGGCAGTGCTTCTCGATCCCTGACTTACCCGCGACACAATATTTGAAACTCAGCGACACTTATCCGCAAACTGGCATTTCAAACATTTGTTCGCCCACGACTTAAGTTTGCCGCTCCGTTATAGTCACCCCACCAAAATTACTTAATTAACGTGCCGGAATCAATCCAAAACAGGGTGGCATGTTTCATTTCCCGCAATTATGAGTACCGTTATAGCTTAACTCAAATAAAGAAAGCTTCGTCTTTCACTTTCGCTGCTATGCAATGGTCGGGACGTAGCCCTTTTGTCATTATTTCATAACTACGCCCACCACACTAACAAACGCTCCATACACCTAGAAACGACATCGCACACGTCGCACAAATTACACAATCATCTTAGCTTCACGCGCATCTGTGGTAAAACAGAAGCGTCTGACTCGTCTGCAATTCCACGTGCTACTCGTCTTTGGAACAGCCTCCCCGATAACATAGTTGTGGAAACTGACCGTGTAAAATTCAGGCACTCACTCAACTCGCTCAACCCTTATTAACCATAGCTATCGAACTCACTCCTTGGTTTTATTTTTCCTAATTTTTCTTTGCACTGCAATACGCTTGTTATAAACTTATCGAGTTCCTTTTTATTGTACTCATACACAGCTGCATGTGGCTAGTATGTTTCTCTAATTTTTAGGCTGTGCACTAAGCTGGCGTTGTGTTGTTTTTTTTTCTCTGCCTTCATATTGTCACGAGATTGCATGTGCTTACTTGATTTTATGCCCCCCTTATTCAATGTCCGATGTAGGGGCCCTTGTAAGGAATTCTACGAATGAAAATAAATAAATACCGCGTATCGCTATTTCTTGTATTGGCAGAAATGAATTTTGGTGTTTGGGAAATTCTTGAAGGCAGTATTTGAGAAGCGAAAAGAATTTAGAAGGCGAAAACTGTAGAAATATTCTATTTTGATAATATTATGCTTTAAGAAAGCTGGTCGCGTTGTCTCCAGAAAACCTATGCTGTCGATGTGGCAAATCATCTTTTGCAAAGAGAATATTTTCATAATATTCATCTTTCCTGTAGTCCCCCACACTGAGCTATAGTAACGTAAATGGAAAGAAAATAAGGCTTAATGAATGTTAAGTTTTGCTTTGTGTGGAAGAACACACCGAAATCGATAGAAAACTAGTGTGACAGCAGATAGTTTTTGCTGATATTTTCAATATGTTTACGCCAAGTAAGGTGCGAAGAAAAAGTGACGCCTAATCTTTTACGTTCATCAGCAATTTGCAGTTCTTTGCCAACACACACTAAAGTTTGATTACTAGCAAGAGCTTTATTTTTTGCGCGAAATAACGTTAGTTTAGTTTTTGTAGGGTTTAATTTTAGGCAATTAGCGACTGGCCATTCAGATAGTTTAGTGAGTAGATCATTACATCTTCCATTATTTTTAATTCGGACGAGAAATAAGAAGAGTAATATCATCGGTAAGCACGATAAATTTTACAGTTTTACCAATATTAGTAATGTTAATGTGGAGGTTAAAAAGGTAGGACCTAATGCAATTCATTGTGGCACGCCATTTAGTAAAGGAAGAACACATGGCCTCCCATGTTTTATGCACACGGATTGTTTCCGATCAGTAAGGTAAGGCTCAAATAATGTTAATGGAGTATCTCTAACGCCATTCTGTGATAATTTACATAGAAAAATTTTATGATTTATACAATCGAAAACCTTGCTGATATCAATGAATAGTGCCAATGTTAACAGATTTCTTTCTATGTTCTTTAGTACATGTTCGTAGAGGGTGAGCAAAGCAGTTTCCATTGACCTACCTTTACGAAAGCTGAACTGCGCACTAGACAGAATGTTTTGTCTGTCGAAAACATTTGACACGCGAGAAAAAATAATATTTTCTAATCCTTTGCAAAATACTGAAATGATTCAGATAGGTCTGTAATTTTACACGTGGATTCTGTTGCCTCCTTTCAAAAGTATCGTGACCCTAAGCATTTTCATTTTTTTTTCTGGGAACATCGCAGATTGTAAAGCTAAATTAAAGATATGCGTTAAAGCTGGAGTGATGCATTCTAAAGCATACTTTATAGGTTTTATTAGGATATCATCAATGTCAAAAGCTTTACTACCTTTAAGGTTCATAAAAGTGCTAAATACCTCAAATTCACGTGCTTTCACCAGACTTCTGAGTGTTTCTGAAAACAACTGGAGCGTTTGAGAGCGGCAGGTATTCGGGAGGATGATATCCGCATGACCGTACAGAAGCTAGTTAAGCGTGTAAAATTAGGAGCACCCACAGGAATGAATAATCCAGAGCCTGCCGACAAGAAGAAAAAACTGGTTGTAATTCCACATGTACATAAACTATCACACAGCTTCAGGAATGCAGCAGGCAGGTATTTATTTATTTATTTATTTATTTATTTATTTATTTATCATACCCTCAAGGTACGGTTGTACATTGCAGAGGGCTAAAGGGGTAAGGTTGGGTAAAGGTTGCTTTTTCTTCCCTTAACAAGGTGATCATAATTTGCGGTAACATTAATAGTAAGTTGGCCCAGGCTGCCGCTACTCATGCTGGGAAGCGCTGCACTGTTAAGCACACGTCCCCACCTGTCCACTGTAGAATGGGAGTTGTGTACGAGCTTCCATTTTCCTGCGGTCACGTCTATATCGGCCAAAGAGTTCGATGCCTCAACATTAGATTGTCAGAGCATAGGCGCTCGCTAACGGGTAATGCCTACTCACAAGTCGCGCGGCATTGCTCTGAGCATGGCTGCACTCCAATCTATGACGACACCACAATAGTTTCCCCACGTAGAAATCACACTACGAGGGAGATTCTTGAGGCCTACTATATCAGGAAAAAAGTGTCGCGTTGTGTAAGCATGCCATAGTTAAGTTTGTATGACAGAGAATTTGAATTTTTGAACCACCTCATTGTGTAGCATTAGATTACAGAATTTTGCGTTTTTGCCTGCGCACTGAAACCGTTGGACAAATAAAGTTTATTCCTATCCTATCCTGCGCACTGATAAGGACGCCATCGATGGCACGTGGCTATGGGTTGTAGTACATAAGTTTGTGTATGCCTTCGAATAAAGTTAGTTGTGAGTTCAGCGGTGTACTGTGTGTTCCCACCTGCTGTCTTTATCTTCTTGCGCTACCCCTTTAAGATGTTCAACCAGTACCAACTCGCCCAAATGTCGATCCTTCTATTGCTTGTTCATGCGTGCACGGCGATACTATACACTGTGACACTTCTTGGGTCTGTGCGACATTTTCAGACTCCTTTTCTTCTTTCTGGCTGATATACTTTCGTATAGCCTATAATTTGGCTGTTTATTGTTCCTTTAACCTTTGGACACCCGGCCATGTGTGGACTACCGGTGTGTCATTGTTCAGCAAGGAGCAATCTGCTGCATTCTCTGTTTGTATACTTTTGGGACCATCTCATGACGCTGCGTATACTGGGCTGGGCTTGATGTGACGAATGTTTACTCTTCTTCACTGCAGCTCTTTTATCCAAATTTGCCAACGTGCGACGAGAGAGCGCTCTTTGAAGGAGTGAAATTTGACTAAAGGGCCGAGTTCTCTCTTTTTTTTTTTCTTTTTGAGTTTTCTAATGCTTCCTTCCGCGTACTCTGTCAGGCGCCTGAATAAGAATTCATCTTCGTCAAGCCTAGACAACTATTCACAGATGCGCAAAAAGCAACTTAAGGAAAGAGAAAGGGCCTTTTAACCAAGTGCTCTTATAGAAGTGGTTTTAAACTTCAGGAAGGCGTATTTCACAGCAATTCTTTATTTTTTCTTTTGCCTTTTCTTCCCTGGTTCGCATGACGCTGGGCCACCGTATACGCAAGTGGGCCCCGCTTGGCTGGGCGGTTGATAAGAACTGAATATAATGGGAGGAGAATAATCACCATAATATACGGGCCCTTGTCGCATCGTGTTCCGCACAAAGTAGTTGCCATTTCCGATGCCTCGCTTTATTCCGCAAACATCTGCGAGGGGACGCTATAAGGCTGAATCACTAAAATTGATATAGAGTTACTTCACTTGCCTAAATGGTTTGTATCTATTTTAAAAGAATATGTTGTTAAAGCAACATCGCATATATTGTTGTGGCTTGAGGCCCGTCGAAAGGGCTTGGAGCATAGCAGCATGCTGAAGCTCCTTGGTTGGCATTTAGTACTAAAACGGCCAGACAGAGAGAAGATGTACTGTTGGGCTATTAAGAATATTTGCAAATAGCAGCGCGTGAGCTAACATTTCTCTATTTGTGGAGCATTTCTTAAGGTTGTGTATTTTGGTTGGATTACTTCATTCGTAGCTTTCGCTGCACTGCACGCAATCGGTGAGACGGAGTATAGAGCACTCACCCTCGCTCTGGCTATTCTCTATGTATTTCTGAATCTGTCAAAATTCAATAAACTTCAATGGAAAGTGGTAAAATTTATCATCACTTATTATTTCATTCTTCACACAACCTTTTCTTTCTTTCCTTTTTCTCTTTGTAATCGCGACCTTTATGTATGCTTTCAATTATTGTGCACTTCGTTGTTGCAAACTTTCCTGAACAAGCTGCTTTGTGGAATCTTAGTACTGATGTACTGAATACTGATGTACTGAGTACTGGAAAAAAGGACAACTACGAAAGCATTGAGTAGCTAAACCGAAAAGAAGTTTTTTTTTTTTTGCAGTTTCGCTCAGGCATAATCCAGTATAAGTTTTTTCACACGCATGTCACATTTTTCGTGAACAATCCTGTTCTTTTCATGAAAATACACTTGCTGTGTGTTCAAGCTTGTATTGAGTTTGCTTTCTGTAATTCTTTTTTTAGTAGTATCTGAGTGAAAGCAATCCTTTCGCCATTTCGTGACAACATGGACGGAGTGAATCTATCTAGACTTCCATCCACGGAGAGCCATTCCCAGACAGCTCATCTCAGGTCTCTGTCGCATTGGAACGAGATAGAAGGAAGTTCAATTACCGGCGAATCAGATTGGTTCTTGAAAACTAAACAAAAAGATAAGAAACCAGACTGATTGCTGAAAGCTGACACCATGCTTTTCTCATTCAATCAGGAAACCTTGTTCGGCCTTGTCTCTATGGTAACCTGACATATATTCTTTTGGTCGTTAATCTTTTTATCGTTTCTGTTTTTGTTCGCCTCGGCGCATAGAATGAACATTACCGTAGGGAGCACCCCGAATAGAGGATCCCTGGAAATCAGTAGGCAGGAATTGGAATGAGAATCACGTACAGAGTTGCGTTGTCTTATTTTTGCTCAAAAAGCGCGCATGCGAACGCGCATGCACATGCAGAAACTTCCCTGGGGCATGCAATAAGTGTAAGCGTGCACGAGTCACTGAAAAAAAGTGTAGCTTCAGGAATGACCCCTCGAAGGAAAATTCCATGTGTTATTCTGGGCCGTCTTACTGCCGTCTGCTCGGAATATAATGCGTTTCTTGGAACAACTTCTCAAACTCTCTTGTGAAGCAAACATTAATGAAGGCAAGAAAAGCTTAGGATTAAATTAAACCCCTGTTTTTAAAAGCTTGGAGTTGTGTATGCGCGGTAACTTCTCTGCACCCTGACTTAGCGCGCTCTAGCCGGCTACTCAGGCTAGAGCGCGCTAGCTGAGGCCGACTTCTCTGCCTTCTTTAAAATAAGTTCTCTCTCTCTCTCTCTGACTCGACTATTTGGCGATAACACGTTGGGCACACAGGTCCTATACCCCGACGTGGAATGGTGGCCACTGAGACGTGTCCTGTGTCTAGTCATATTAGATAGCACAGACAACCTGATGGCATCGGCCACGCTCAACACCGTGGACAGTGGCACGGCGAGAAAGGCTGCTATCTCCCTAGCCATCGTTCATGCTTCTACCATACCGGCACCGGATTAACCGGACCCATCACAGTAGTCAGTGATTCACAGACTTCCAGCAGGACTTTGGCACAAGGCATGATGACATGCTACACACACCGCATCCTTACATCATTACACTCCACAGCGTTACACAGGGTGCGTATCGTCTGGGCACCTGGGCACGCCTCTCTCCATGGCAATGATCACGCTAAAGCGGTAGCCCGAGAGCTCGCTAACTGGGCGCCAATGGAATAGCTGTCCGACCCAGACGGCAAACCGACAGAACCATACAACTGCCCTTAAACTCTACAACATTGCAGAGATAGCAGGAGACACTTCCTCCTCACCACACCATTCTCTAAAAGGGTTCCTCACCAGGACACATAACAAATTTTGGTTATACACTGGAAGTTGTTACGCGTCCTCTAAGGAATGTTCGACCGCAACAATTTCCCAACTAGTTCGTTAATACCAGATATAGAAATATTTGAAGTGCCACCAACTCATGATTTTAAGTGGCGAGCGTCACCGCCAACATAGACATTCTCTCCGCTTGCCCCGTCTAGCGTCCGCAAGCGAAATTCCTTCCCTTCATTGCCTCTTCCCAGAGACGGAGGTTCTGGGAAGGGGCAATAACAATAATACGTCACGGGCCCCACGTTCTTTTTTTCTTTCTCTCTCGCGTTCTTGCTGAGTAGCGCACTTCCGCGGTGACGGTATTGTGCGGGAGCTGTTCCTTTTTTCTCGTTTTGCGCAGCGGGCAATTTTGCACACTCTGCACGAGAATACCTGATTAGCGCTATAAGTCAGTGCCCCAATCACGAGCACTGCAGCACATGCGAGACTGTGAACGAGCATGATCGCGGCGTTAGAACATTGTAGGAAGTGAAATAGTATCGTGCTCTGCACGCGCCACTACAGGCCGTGGGAGCAACCAGGCGATACGGAAGTAAATCTGTTTTGCTACGGTACAAAGTAGAACAAAAACACGCAGTCATTCGGTTTGTGTGCTTTAGTATTTCTCTAAATTTTAATTGGTCTATGCATTGAATAATTCTCGAAGTGACGTGTCCATATGAGTTACGTCACCGCACGGCCATGTACATAGGCGCACTTGCGTGACTGACGCCTACTCTCCAGCTAGGAACGCGGCGGCTGCGAGGAGACGGGCGTATCACATCCTTACGCGGCGCGTAGGGATGTAATACTTAGCAGACACGATCATCAGCACGCATTGTATGCACTGCGGTTCTCAGCTCAAGATGGCCAGGCCTAAGTGAGGGGCCCTTTAATCTACAAGATGCCGTCGCGTGGTGACAGCTACAAAATAATTGATTCCCCTGTCTCTTTTACATTTATCTCTTCAACCCCGCCAATATCTCTCATACTGCTCCTACTATGAAGCAAAGTCCACTGTATATCACTGCACCTGGGAATGCACACACCTTCTGGGCTATTCTCCTATTCCTTCACCTTAATCTTCCTCCTGGGAGGGTGCACTGACCAGCTTAGACCTGCAAGAGCAGCGAAGGCTGATCAAGTGGGCACGCGGAGTGGTGCGAGTCAATGGGGCCCTGAACTAAGCGCTCCATCCTAAGAGGGAGTCGTCTCAACTCATTAATAATAAATGTTTTTTCTCTGTCTTTCTGTCAATTCTGATATATTTAGTACAGAAAACGGAACAAACAAAAGTGAAGCAGATTTAACTTGCCCTGTTGGAATTCATATAGAGAAGCCTTCAGTAAATGCATAAGGAGTTTGCATAAGCATTATGCAAACTGCATTATGCAAGCATTTTGCATAATGAATCCTTACCAACTAGTTCAGCTTTCAGTCGTTCTAAGTTGCATAAGCATACGTGTTTGTGTTTCTTTAATGGGAGTCCCAAAAAAACCTAACGTTTCATTCCGGCTGGCGAAGAATGCAACGCCCCTTTGAACACAATCAGCGTTATAGGCGTTCAAGGCGGCAAGCTTGCTTTATGTGCCATTTGTTTGGGGTACCCCACCTCCCCTTGGAGGCGCCGATGCGACTGTCTACGCGGTTGCCAGACGGCGCAACGCATGCACTATGTGAAGCTATCGTTTCCGGTACCCTCTCTCCCGTCTCATCTCCCCTTCTCCACCTGTGGCCAAAAACCTGCATATGCAGGCCGGCTTCCCCCTTCTACCTTCCAGTGCTGCAGTCGAAGTAATAGAAAGTTTTAGCTTGTCTAGTATTCGGGTAAACGCTGGCAGACTGGGCGTTGGGGCGGACGGGCGGAGGCGTAAACGTTAGCGGCCTGCATGGTGCAGCCACCTGGTGGCGCAAAGCTCAACAGACAAAAACAACTAATATTGCAGTAAGCAAGTGTATTTTACTTTGCCGCGGGTCCAAATTTTCGGCAGCGACACAATTACGCCACGAATGTGATCATTTATACCTATATTGCATAATCTGCATGCATATCTGTGCTCACAAGCTCTGAAGCAACGAGGTTCGAAATTGTGGAAAAGGAAAGTATTGCAGTAAGGTTGACAGCTCGGTTATCGGTTCTGGTGGTGGCTATATATAGTACTAGCCAAGACACAAGAAAGACGTTGTCCACGTAACTTTTCCGCACGCAGAGTGCACAGTCTGACCCAGAACCAAACTAGTTCAGCTATAATCGTTGCTGCAACATTCACCATTGTCATAAATAACGTAAATAATCACCTCGTTCCTGACAATAGAAAAGTGCTCATGTTATCTGTATAAACACCTAGATAGGCTCCAGAATAGTTCTTCACTGGGAACTCCATCTCTATTAACACAATTGCACGCAAACGTCAATTTTCGGCGGGAGCGTTCATTGCGCATGAAGAATATCCAGTAGTGATAGCTGAGCGATAATTTTGTAACAATGTACTCTAAGCGCCCTCTCATATGTGCTTGGTTGAATGCGCGTATTGCAACTCGCGCTGTTCCACTCGTCGAGGAAGGTTATTAAAAAGCAGTGTCTTGCTCTGCTCAGGGGTGACGACATGTTTGTTTTGATTGGAGGATTTGTGGTAAGGCATAATGAGAAAGGCAAATCAAAGTTTGTAGCTCAGATCTTGCTAAAAATGAGCAATTTCATTGAAAACGGGTTGTCGGTTTCTCGAAATGTGTGATTGTCCGGTACGTCCGGCTTGCATCCGGCTTTACTTTGCATGTTTAGCCTGGTTCTACACGTTTTAGAAAAAACCAAACGCAGGAGTCGGGCATCTCATGTGTCCAACGAGCCGACTACTTCAAACACGTTCCTTAAAAGTGTGCTGTCCATGCCCAGGCCCAGGTGACTGATACTATCAGGGCATCTCCAGCCCGAAACGTCCAAAGGAAACGCCCCCTGTGCGTGAGTAAGGCTACGGGGATGAACGTATATTAAGGCGCGTTTGCCTGGTCGGAGGCTAAATTTTAGGGCTTAGTGGAGAGCGCGAGACGGGAAGGAACAGACACTGGCTACTCAGATGACGGAGGTGATCCAGGCATTTGGTCTACCATGTGGTTGAAGCGATGTGCTCTTCTCGATCGAGTCAGTGAACATCTTTTAGCCAAGGCCCGTCTCCGGATACGAAGTAATCCTGTTATGAGTTGCTGTAAGAATGGAGTGTCGCTTTCGATTAACTGCATTCCAAGCACAATTTTCCTGCTCTCTTGATACACAGGACCAACAAAGGCACAGGAGCTTTATGTGCTTGATCTTGGGAAGAGGAGGAATCTTTTCTCTTTTGTGCGCTATGGTACTTGAGGAAAAATCTATAGGGGTATGAGTAAGAAAAAAAAAATACGAAGCTCCAATAAAAAAACTAAAGGAAAATAACCACTCAGAAGAAAATGTATGAACGATGCAATCAAGAGAAGAAAAAGATCCCTCAAAGATAGCGACGAACGAGGAGCAGCTGTATACCTGCATGTGTGAAAGATGAGAATCATCATATTCACGTTCATTCCGATCCACCGGAAGCCTGGCACGACCGCTTGGGGCTCGAACCGGTAACCTGGCTTCACATTGTATATGTTCCACAGAGCCGACAGCAGGGGAATCGGTCGAGCGCAAGGATTGGCACTTTATTGAATCTCCGGTAGAGCCATGCCCTGGTTTTGTGAGCACCGCGTGCCGTTGTAAATGTGTGCGCTCGAAAAGAAATGCTTCGAGTCAAAGAAAGAACGCAAAAAAAGACATAAAATGCGTAACAGCCACTGATCGTCAGCTGTTTTCACATCCATTCTTTCAGTTCGGAGGCGGCGGCCAACACACTTATTTCTCTTTTCCGTTCAAACAAGGCTGTGCTCGGGAAATGCATCCGAGCAAAAAACAAGCATCGTCCAACAACCCCTGCACGTTTCAATTCCGGCAACGGAATCTGTTTACAGACCGGGATCAAGGATGGTCTGTTTGCGGATCCGGTCATGCGAGTTCCAGAGTCTGACTTTTTCTCTATAAACAAATATATGTTGAGAAAGATACGAGTTTCTCAAAGAGCAAATGATCACGAGCGTTTATTCAGAATAGCGACGACTTTAGCAGGGCGTATCGTTCAGGGGACTACAGTGACTGCTGTGACTAAATTGACAAAACATGCGTTTGAAAAAATAGAGCAGAGATTTGTTTTCAACCAACCCAACAGGTGTTGCCATTTTACACACAGCACTTCGTTGACGCCACGTTGCTACGGCTTCAACACCTGCATTGAGTTGTACAATTTAGTTTATATTTCCTTGCTATGAGGTGATTTTGTTTATTCGTGGAGACATTTTCATAGTCACGTATGGGCATTGCTATGGCACTTGAAAGGTTGCAAGGCGGTGAACCTTAGAACATTGTCTTGGATTTCGTGTCGTAGAAGTTGCAAATAGTTTCCTCAGAGATGAAATTTACCAGCGTGACCAGTGGCTATATAAATTGCAAGCTCTGTCCCACGAGCTCTGTCAGCGTTTTTCTGCTCTGCGCGATGAATGCACCAGGACATAAACATGTAACATATAATGTTGGCTGATCATAAACACACAGACCTCTCAATGGAATAGGGCAATAGATTCCATAGATTCGTTAATTTATTCGATTTAATTTCTTTTCTTTTTTGACCGCCGGATGCTGCACTTTGTACGAACCGATTAATGGTCAATATATATATAGAACATTAACTACGTCACGCTGCAGATTTATTGGCACAAGATGTACAGCAATAATCAACCTAACATCCTGAAAAGCTCATCAAGTCCTAAAAAAAATTACAGAAGAACCATTTCCAGATCTATCCACCACACCCGACCATGGGCGGTGTGGCTCGCTTAATTGAGTGTGATAGTGATAAATGCGCTGGGCTTATTTTCTGAAAGGCAGCAAGAGCTGGCTGTCTGGTTTTAGATCCATTTAATTGAAATAATAAGAGCTAAAAGGCGATGCTATCACCGGCAAGTACGCGGTAAATACGCTCCAGGTAATTATCTGGTTCTGTACATTGCCAGAATGTAAAGCGAAATTATAAGTGACAGAAAGACCTAAATTGGGACATGAAATGTTAATTGCTGCACACTGCGCTCTAGTTGTGCACCCTCATATGTGGCTGGAATAAGAAGAGGGTTCATGTTTAATTATGGCAAGCAGCACTGCATCACTGTATCAAAGCTGACACCGTACAAACACACACACACACACACACACACACACACACACACACACACACACACACACACACACACACACACACACACACACACACACACACACACACACACACACACACACACACACACACACACACACACACACGCACGCACACGCACGCACGCGCACACACACACACACACACACACACACACATACACGCACACACACACGCACACACACACGCACGCACGTACGCACACGATACAAACAATAAGCAAACCTACAGAAACAATAGATGGGAAGCAAGAAAAACACTCATGCAAACCGCTGTGTTGCAGGTTAGATCTGCTTTCCTTTAGCTATAAAAAGAGCTTAACTGAGGCGAATACCACGAAAAGTTTGAGTAATGACAGCCTCCTCATGAGAGCATGAGCAGTCCGCAATATATCAGCTTCCATTTCTCCCTGTCTCTTTTCTTTCATTAGGTTGTAATACCTTCGTAGCAGCTGTGAGCAACAGCGTGTGAATAGGGTTAATAAAATAAACCGTGCAGTGTCTAACCATTCAAAGCTAGTGATCGCCTCATTATTGCCCTGGTCACTGAAACAAAAAAAAACGCAGTGAAAGAACAAACACAATAAGCGTACGTTGTTCCAGTTTTACCCTCAGCCTCTAAGCATGACTCATTTGCCCTGACTATATACTAATGCCTTGCTTCACCGAGAAAGTACTGCACCGAGGCAGGGAAAATTGTGTGCCACTAAAGCAGAGAATATCTGATGCAATAAGAAACAGTGTGAACGCATCAGAGCGACCAAGCACAGCTGAAACATTCCTTTTTATATTTTTTTTGTGGGGCTCCTATAAAGAAGGTTGGTTAATTTTTTTTTTTTGACGGGATTGTTGAAGCCATTGACATCGAACACTTCTCGCGCTGAAAGGACTCGAAAAGACCCAAGGGAAGGCCAATTTATAAACAGCACAGGACCGCCTTGTAATCTTTTTGTTCTTGCCGGACATACAAGAAAGTTGTATCCATCCATCCATTGAGGCTGTTTGGAAGAGTGTGTGAGATGAAGAGCTAAGAAGAGAACAAGTTATCCCGGCGCCTAGTTAATCCTTCCCCTCATTAGATCAACAATGTCGCATAAGTTGTTGCTGCTGCATATCACTGTTGATTTTTTTCCACCTTTTGTTTTGCGCGCTTCTTGACCTTGTATAAAAGAATAAAACAGCCTCGATTACAGGGAAAACTGAGCGAGGCTGAGTTGCTAGGAATTACTCCAGCTTCACACTTTCAAGAGGTCTTCGGGAAAAAAGTAGAGAATGGCAAAAAAAAAAAAGAATAAAGGAGCATTGGCAGCTGCCTTCCTCTGAGCAGAGTAACATTAGCTTCTTAGATATCTTGTGGTTGAGATTCTCCGCGCCTTTAGGAAATGATGCCACTCAGCGTCCCTGAAGGTGTACGCCGCCAGGCACGCAAAGTTTCACGGCATAATTATCAAGCTCAAGAATAAAAAAAAACAATGAAAAGGAACTTTCTTCTACTGCCGAAACAATCCCGGTGGCTTCAAGTCTCCTGCGCTGCGTTTTAGGGCTCATTAAAGTATGCACCGTGCTGCATGCTCCTGTCGACGACGCCCAAAATTGAAACACGAGATTGCTTACTGCCTTTGGAAGTGAGCTTTTCTTAATTTCCTGATTGACGCTTTCAATACTCCTCTTTACTAAATATACTGCTCGGCATTCTTCCTTATTGGTTTGCAAGCCGAGCTGCTCTAGATGCTTCCGTTTAGTTTAGTGAAACTTTTAATTGGAAATCTGGGAACAATGGCCCCTAGCATTTTTCTTTCCGACGAAAACTGCTGCCAGGAACCGATACGTGTTGAAACTCTATACATGTTCTGAAATTACGCAAGACAAAAATGACAAATTGCAGGGTTACGACCTGTCGATGTTCTTAAATTAGGCTTCATCAAAAATGTTTCCTATAATGTTGAGTGCAGTTAGGAGTACCAGATTGCACATTATGACCAAGAACTGAAATAGGGAATATTGATTTTACCGAGCTCTCTCGGTGATCATATCACACCTTTCTCAGCAGGACAACTGTGACAGAGCGCCTTATAGCGAGATCAAAATCTTTCACAAGGTCCTTCGTACTATAACAAAAATAGCTATTGAATGATACGAAGGCTTGCTGACTGTGTATAACGTGATGCATAATCGCAGGTAGTTTTAACCTGTCAGCAAAATTGGAGTATGAGCGACTAAACCACCAGAAGGAGAACGTTTCGCTCTAAAGATTCATATCGTAATAGGATATGTGGGAATACCCGGTCAGAATTTTATAAAACATCATGTAAGAAAAAAAAATATGACTAACATGAAAGCGTTTTAAAAATGCTTCTGAACATTAAATCGGCTTCCCTTGATTGTCCTTGATTGTCCCCTGATTAGTGCCATAAATTTGTAACTTAATTTGGTCGTTCTTTCGATGGCTGGTTTTGTCTTGCCTTATATTTAAAGTGTTTTATTGTGCGCCTACATTCCCTAGCATTAGCGAACTATCATGAGGACTTAGGACATAGTTCTGCGGTGTGTAGCCACACTCGCTTCACTGGTTTCTCTTTCTTCGTAAAAGAATACAGGACAAACATTATGAAGTGTTGATGTAGAGTATTCAGGAATTAAATCGCTATAGTCGGCCCGCATGGCGGCCGGCACTTTCTACACCACCGGCGGGCACTGAGGAGACCGAACTGATGTATTGGCGTAGGCGATGAAATCGCGCCGATTATTGCTTTTGAATCACTGAGCATTGTACATTCACTGATTCTAAATTACCCAAAAAGCAATTATTTTTCCATTCATGTAATGGTGGCTTCCTTTCTGAAAGGTAAATAATTGAACTATCAGTTTTGTGCAAATAATAAAGCTAAATTTGGTTTGTACTTCATCTCTCCTCGTACGGTTACTGAAGTACTTGAATGGTCACTTTGGTGAAAGAATACTTCTTCAAGTAGGTGTTTGTCAGGCCGGGAAGCCGGGTTACCGGGAAGCTTTTTCTTGACATAAACCGCAAACTGCTATGAGGTGCCTAAATTTAGAACTCGTTGCACCTTACGTGCAGAAGGTTGCAGTGAACATTACAATTACTCGGCAACTTCGACAACGCGACTGGCAGAATGGGCAGGCAGTTCTTCATGTGCGGCCGCATGAAACAATTTTTGTATATGAGAAAACTGCATGATTTTATTTTGCGAATGGGCAGCGCCCTATAGGCAGCACGACTCCACTTCTTCGATGGAACAGGTTAAAAAAGCAGCAACTGCTTGCATGTTTAAGAACATCACATGATGCTTCAGAAATAAGTTAGGGCCAAGTTCGCAAAGCTTTTTGTTGGTAAATGTTATGTGCCATTGGTCGGTCGCCTTCGCTATAGATGTCCAGCATTAGGAGCGGCTGGAATTTTCTCTTACGGAGGTTTCTGGCGTAAGAGTTCTATTAAAATACTGGCATTTGGTGTTTTTCGTTATTGTCTCATTTTCTGAAAGCAGTACAAAGCGTATGAACGCTTAAAGATTTTGCATGAGAAGATGTCTCTATTCATGCCTTTCATTTCGTTTCTGGAGGCAATAAGGAATGGAAAAGTTACTGTAACCTTTCACTGAAACGAATGTAATGGCACGTCTATCGCTTTTTTACAGCTCGTGGAGTAATGCGTGAAAGGCGACATTTATAGAATCAGTGGTGGTTCCAGCGTTATTCTTTCTTTTTTGCCATACTTCAGTGCGTTCATAAAAGCGACGGCAGTCTGGGCCTACATTTTTGGGATTGGGTATAATTGAGATCCCTTTCCACCGTGAACATTCCTTCAGGGGAACATCAGCTATAAAGGATGATCCTGCGCTGCTTAGATGAGCTATGTATTAAGAAAAAACTTTGTAACTTCTCGCAAACGCTTGGCCTTCCAGCTTTTTTATCACACAGGCATACATTTTATAATCGTACATAAGCGGCGTCATAAATTATATATGCGTCTGTCTCGTCTTGTTTCTTTTTGTTTATTCAGTGCAAAAAAAGATTCTTCAAATTTATTTTTTTCCTTAATTGAAATCGCAGTAAGAGTGAATTCACTGTCAAGTACATCTAGTTCGTCCTTGCCTTCCTTCATAATTCCCCTCTCATTTCCTTTCCAGACGGGATGACATCTTATTTAAACTTTGACCATGTGCTGTGGTCATAAAGTTAAGTGAAGTTTCTTTTTTTTCGTTTGTCTCCTGCGACTGTGCAAATCTAAAAAAGATGAATGCATATAAGCGAACAACAACATAAAGCGCATGTTTTGTTTATATCACATACTAGCATTTCATGAATGTAGTTTCTGCCAGGCCACAATGAAAGTGGTGAAAAATAAAAAAATCCAAATGAGAGTAAAAACCCCACTCTTTCTATATGTAAACTTCTCTTTTCCACGCACAACAAACAAACAAGGAAACAAACAAACCCAAGCTTACTCGCGTTTAAAGGCAGAAGCAAAGAACAGCGCCGTTCAACTCCAGATAATATGTGCGTCCTCGGCATTTCAATCTGTGAATGCTATAGTAGTTGCATCTTGCGTTATATTTTCTCATTGATTTCTTGGAGCCAACACGGATGCCACACCCAAGTCATTTAGCTTTGCCCGCGAAAGGTTGCTGTGGTCGGGTGTCGCCCTCTAAGAAGAAATGACGCAGACAAGAACGTGACCTGAAGTCTAATCCTCTGTCCTACTCGCCTCTACAGAAGTGCTCCGTGCTTAGCTGTTTAACGTGCTGGTGTTTTTGTTCGACTGCTCATGAAAAAAAAGGGGGAGTGGGGAGGGGGACGGACAGTAGGTGATGTGTTTTCCCCAAAGTAATGAAGAATATAATTCAAAGAGGTTATTTCCGCGCTGTTCACTCTCAAGAACCACAAAAAAAAAAGAAGGTGACAAACAAAGATTTACAAAGCGGGTTTCTGATTAAAAGAAACAGAACAAAAACATTATACGTTTCTCTCTCTCTTCGGGCTGTTCTGCTAAGAGGGTATAAGATAAAGTTCGAGGTAGGAAAAGAAGTGCAAATAGAGTAACATACCTATATATAGGGAGTATTAAAGGATACGCTAAGAAGAAGACACTATGCAGAGAGTGGTGCTATATGGACTTGACTAAGCGGTTAATGGAAGCAAAGTGCGCAGTGAAGATTGTGCGGGGAACTAAGAACTATGTTGAAGGAGCTGACATGGTGGGTTCAAGGTGCCACAACTAACGATCATTACAACGTGCCATTCCCCACATCGCCGGCTGAAGATGGTAGAAAGCGGAGAACATGCTAACAGGCAGTGAAACGTTCTTTAATCATTCAGCCTACCACCTGATTCAACAGCCAAACAGATATAATAGCTCGACTGGTAATTAGTGCAAGCAATAATGAAAGATCAAAAGTAGCATAGAATTCTAGAGGACAAAGGGGAGTTGTCGAGGTGTGGCAACTACCGCACTGCCTTGCAGGCATCTTAACTGCTCCGCGACAAAACGATGAGTAAACACTGTAGTATGTGAACAAGGATCAAAGCTTGGTAGTGGAGAGGATTACAAACGGAAGAAACTAACTTAGAGGAAACGCTGAGATCGGGAGATGAAGCTATAGGGGCCTGCTGGCTTTGTTATGTTGGCAGGCATTACGAGTTCCCGTGATGTACCGCAGGACGTGACACGTCGAGTAACCACAGCGCCATCTAAGAAGGCCACCAGGCGTTGTTTCACCCGAGCCCGGCGTGCCAGCCGTTATGACAGCCGGAAGCCCCAGATTACGAAAAAGGGGTGAAGACCTCTCTGCACTACGCCGTGGTGTTTGTCCACCTGAGGAGAAGATGACCTAATGTGTCCTTCGCCTTGCCGCATTTGGGACACGCATTTGTGAAAGAACTGCCACCGATCGGCGACGAGCCATCGTCGGCAACCCAGTGCATAATAACAGCGTGATGCACTGCTAGCGCGTACGTCCGCGGGTGCTGAAGGAGGGCGGCGGTTTTCCAGTGTGGCAAGGCGAGCGTGTCAATCCCCTGTCGTCACTCCCCGCTACATTAATGGCAACTGTTTCAGCATGAAATGGGTGATAACATTTAGCTGTAGTAGACCCACATATCTCCAGATGAATTTTCCTGTCATTGATCTTTTCCGTTGTAATGCTCTCAACAGCTGTCATCTCTGTGCCTGAAGAAAAAAAAATATTCTTGCATGGCCTGTTTTCGAGGGAAGAAAAACAGCAAAATAAAACCGGCCGACAACGAATAAATCCATATGTAAGATTGACCCAGTTCACAAAAAGCAGTACGTCTTCGTACAAAGCTGTGCACCTCGCCAACGGCCGTTATCGGTGAAGAAGCAATGGGAGACAATGGCGGGTTTCTCAGTAGGACTACTTTTCATTTATAATTCAACCCTGGAGACACTCGAGCACTCGTTTCTGACATCACTTTCCTTGCAAACTTCAGTATGTGTGCGCCATTACGAACTCCTCAGTTCGCACTTCTGCAGCAAAATAAATAGGAGAGAGAGTTCTGAAAGTTTGAAGCCATACCGATCGTGAATCAGGAGGAAGTAGTACAGAAGAAAAATAGAGAATGTCGAAAAATTAAGAAAGAATGTAGTGAAGTACAGACGAAAACGTCGTCATACGCAGAAAGCTCAGAGGACATTTGAAGGAAGGACGCTGCAAAAGTACGGAAATGATTGTTTTTACCCAGGGATATAGTCTGTACATAGAATTACAGGCGCGCTGGTAGAATTTTTCCCCCAAAATGTGTGCATTTTTATTGCAATATTTAAAACGCAATTTCGCCGTGCATAGCCTATCTGTATGAAAGATATGTAGAGAGAAATTGTCTGGTGACTGTAGCTCGGCTGCTCTTCGAGCAAGCATGTAAACGTGTCAGTTCGGTTGTGGGGTGTTGCCACAAGATAGCAAAATGCTAAAGAAGAAGCTTAGATGTGAAATACGGAATACTCAACATAGCAGTATAAGCCTTGTGGTGTGATTGAAAGACAACACAACTGCAATGAAACCAAAGGAATTGAAATTAAGGATAGGACCAAAGGACTTGAAATTTAAGGATAGCGAAAGCAGAAAGTATATCATTTGTGAGACCAATGCGTGGCGTGTAACAACCACAAGAGCCAGAGTAAAATAAATTTTATTCATATATGTAAGCACACACAAACATTGAAGGAGTGGTGGACATATCGTCATTTCGTCAGGAGAAACTCAAAAGTGACTCGGTCAATACAATCATGCGGCTAGCATTTTCATAGTGTACATTAACGTTATAATTTTTGTTGTAAGCGTAGCAATGAAGAGAAACTGTTTGACTACACTGATATTAAGGACAAGCAGAAGAAACCAATGCGAGACATGAAAGCAAGTGGTCTTGACTCAGTACAAATACGCTTCGCGTCCTGCATTTCCGGAAGGCTTTGTTGTCAGAATGAAAAATGCCGAAACGCAAGCAACAGGGCAGTAGGAAAGGAAGTAGGACTCATATCAATACATTCTGAATGAAGTAATTGTACACGAAAACGCCACAGCGACGCAAACCCACACAGGCACCTGCACAGCTTTCTTCGTGTCTGTTTTTCTGTGCTGCATTAGCCAGCACCAACTGGCCCAAAGGCATGTCTTCCATCAGAATGCATCATCCCCATCCGCGGTCCTGTACAGCCGATATTCCGTCGTAAAACCGTTTCGTCGGCAGACGCGGTGTGAAAGGTAACGGTTTGACAGCACATTGAAAGGCGCTACTCACGAAGAGACGAAGGACACGCTATCCATGCCTTTAAGTGCGGACAATGTAAGTTTTGAACGCGTTGTGAGGAGGGGCAAATGCAAGCTATCAATAACGGTAGACAAATGTCAAAGTCAGAGAAATCGCCACCCGCATTCGGAATAATGGAAGAATATTCGCAAGCTAATGTCTTGTTGGCTTTGAAAGAAAAGTTTCTATAGAGTCCGGCAGCCAGGCCAATAACTTGAATTCGTTAGAAAAACCTTATTTCACTTCTGATCGTTTGCATTCAGTCAACCCTTCTATGCAACTGTCTTTGTTACATCATCTTCCTCAACGTGAAAAAACGATACTATGTCGGCTATTACTGGACGTCCCAATGACCAACGCATACTTCCTTCCTTATGGGAATGACCGCTGTGCCGACTGCAATGCTTGCGACTGTGAAGAAACTGTAGAACACTTCCTATGAAATGCTTGCCCTCCACAACGCTCTTTGTGCTTTTTGGCTTTCTCGCCCTCTCTTTCTTTCATTCCGTCATCATCTCAATTGAAGTGCTATACCAAACCTGTCACTAGGTTAGTCTTTCAAATACTATTAAATTTAAATTTGCTATCTATCTATCTATCTATCTATCTATCTATCTATCTATCTATCTATCTATCTATCTATCTATCTATCTATCTATCTATCTATCTATCTATCTATCTATGTATCTATCTATCTATCTATCTATCTATCTATCTATCTATCTATCTATCTATCTATCTATCTATCTATCTATCTATCTTTAAACCAGCTAGACAGAAGACGGATGAACAGTGTCTTGCGACCATGGTCATTCATATCACACACACACGCACACGCTCACGAACACACCTCCGTGATTCCCGAAGGCGACTGGACCGAGCGATCGTCTCCGACACAAACTTTGAATAGAGTTACGCCGATGACTCCAGTGCCCATTAATTCTTGACTTTCTCTGCTTGCATGAATGGTTTCATCTCTTTAGAAGAGTTAACTGCTGGGCTAGTTGGTGATCTTGCATACTGAAAAGATGTTGCGCCAAAAAAGAAGAAGAACACACAAGAACGACGATGACACCATGGGCGCGTCATCTCCTTTGCCCTTCGCCCTGTACAGTGTATCCAGCCGGACACAATCCTGATTAACTTCTGTGCCCTTCATCTATTCCTCTGTTCGTCCCATTGTGACATGTCATCTTGTACGTATTTACCGCTTTACTTGCCTTCTTCCTATTCAATATATCTTTCTATCCCCTCCTTCCTGGAGAGTAAGCATGCTTTGTGTCGCTTTCGGTGGCAACTGTCAGCTTTGTTCTTCTCTTATTTTCCTTTCTGTGTAATGTACATTTCTTGTGAAATTAAATAATAATAATAATATATTGTTCCCTCTCACGAAAGGTCATGGGTTCGAGTGCATTACTAAACTGTACCTTAACTAACTTTATGTTAATTAACTGCGCACTAATTAACTTCAAATTGACATCGTTTAAGTCGAGAGTCATACCCTCGACCTTTGATGGGAGTCCAGCCCACCAAAGGTCGATGGTTCAATTCCCACCAAAAGTCGTGGGTTCAACTGTCGACCTTAACGACGTCAATTGGAATCAAACTTGCAGATATGGCCGGTTCCATAATATCCTCAAGTGGGTTGTATTCGCACCAAAAGTCGAGGGTTTGACACCCACCAAAGGTCGTAAGTACGAGTGCCTTAAATAACTATATCTTAATTAACGAGAAGAAAGGGGGTTAACCGAGGGGCCCGATTTTTATCTTATGATATCTTAATTGAATGTCCTTAACAAACTTCGCCTTAATTAACACCAAAGGTCGTGGGCTCGACTTCCACCAAAGGCCGTGGGTTCGAGTGCCTGAACTCCATCTTAATGAACTGTGCCTTAATTCACTTTGCCGTAATTAACACCAAAAGGCGCGGCTTCGACTCCCACCAAAGTTCGAGGGTCCGACTCCCAGTTTCGGTGCCATTGAATTTTGTTGCAGTAACGCCGGGCGGTAAAAATTTCGTCTCATAAGCCGTCTAATGCTTTCGCCTTAATAATAACAATGATTTGTTATGGTTGTGAAGACTAGAATCATAAATAGTCACGAAGGTCTTTCTGAGCAAGGGAAGTACCTCGTTGCCTTTCCAGCAGAAAACAATGCCCAGCGTGTAGCCGTGACGTAGCTGTCTGTAGTGCTCGCGAAAGGCAGCCGGCTAGAAAGTTTTACGCTCGCACTCCGTTTGATTTATAATGATGTGAAAGTCTCTTGCACGTCGACTTCTAACCGCTTGTATGAAGCGTTTTTGTGTTCAACTAAGGATCAGGTATACCTTGAAAACCCTGTTTACAGCACACACACAAAAAAGCTTTGTCCTAAAACTTGAACTGAAACCGTGCACGTGGCGGCATTGGATTATAAGCACCGAAGATTAAAATTTTTTGTGTTCCCGAGATCCGCAACTGGCAGTTATTAAGACAAACAAGAGACCAGCCGTCAGGAACACAATATTGTAGTAAAGAACATCGTACATTTGAAAACAGCAACTTTTATGAGGTGGCTCCAGCGCACTTCCTGACGATGAAACTTTGAACTCCGGATTGCGTTACTAAGATTTTACTTCGAGGGAAAAGAAGGGATGGTGGTAATCATCAACAAGAAAAAATGCACCAGAATATTGCGTACGAACTATTATGTAGGCAGCACCAGCCGACAAGCGCGAGGTAATGTGATAATGAGCCAGTAAGTGGATCGGTAAATTGAATTATTTTGCCACGCACGTATCGATTCGACGTTGATACATCCGCTCTTCCCCCTCCCCGTTGGACGCTGCCGTTACGTAGCACCGTATGAACATGGTTCGTTCCTCGAAGTTGAAATCAGTGCTCGGAAAGTTGTGACCTTTTGATTAGATTAAAGAAGCGATGTATTTTGCGGCAGTTTATTCCTTTGGTTATCTTAACTGAGCTTGAATCGTTCGGCACATTTTTACAGAAAGGAGAGGGGGTGCCATTGCGCCATCACTGGCATACGCTGATAGTATAAGAATGGCAAGCAAGAAAAGCTCAATGAATGCCGAAGACAAAAATGAATCCCGAGTAAGCCAAATGAAATTTATTAGGCTGAAGCAAATTACGTTGCGAGCAACGGGTGATCAAACAGAAAGTGAAGAGAACCTTACCCGGCGCGGTAGCTTATGTGTCGTGGCTATGGCGTGGTGCTGCTGTCCTCGAGGTCGCGGGTTCGAGTCCAGACATGGCGGCCACATTTCGATGGGGGCGAAATGCGAAAACTTTTGTGTACTTACATTTAGGTGTCCGGAATCCGCAACTTTGGCGCGCTTGATAATTCGTTCGTGGTTTTGGCAAGTACCATTCCGGAATTTCAAGAGAACTTCACAAAATAGACATCCGTAGAAGAAGAATACTAAGTGGCTCTGCACACAAAAAGCATTGGTGTATCAGAGAGAGAGAGAAATAGAGAGGGAGAACGATTTATTTACAGAAAGGAGATGGCGTGAACTGTGGCTTCCTCTGGCCTCCTACTGTGCACTGGGAACAAGGGACGGGGAAGAAAATGAAGGATGAGTCACAAAAAAAAAGAGGTGTGCGTAGAAAAGTTCAATATGTCGCGGCATATCTAAAGCCGTGCGTCCAGTCCAATGGCATGGGAAATGGTAGAACTGCTCTTACAATTGCGGGTTCGCTGTTTACATGAGATCAAGGTTGCAAAACCAACTCATCATACAGTGGCCTGCTATCGCCGAGCGCAATCGTGGAGACCAGGCTCCGTCTTAGGCCAAACCTGGCTTTCTTTTTTGGGTTCGAATAGCCCGAAATTCAAAAGTATATCATCAAAACGCGAATACCTAATTTAAACATCCAATCTGTCGCAGGTGCGTTACTTGTCTAAATTCACTAATCTGAAGCGTAAACAACGTCCAAACTTTGGCATTGTTTGGAGGAAGCTCTACAACGAACCAAAGAAGTGTCACGCCTACAGGTAACGATATTCACTGCACGTGATCTAACGAGATCAAAATACGTCAGACGATATTCAGGCCCAATTTACTGAAATGTTGATTATTCATTCATGCTTGAAAACTTGATCCAATAGGAGAGTCATAGCTGAAGGGCGGCGGAGGTATTAAACGTAGTTTGGTTTGTTGCTAGTGGGTCAAGGGTGTAAAAACTTGGGGAACTACAACGACTTTCTCTTTGTGATACGTTTGTGATGCTAAACTAGAGCTCTATTTATGAAAGGAAAGCCTGTGTATTGTATGCATTTTCGAGGTCATACAATGCGGTTGTTCATTCCAATGTCATCAAATGTAGATTTTCGGCTCCGACACGGGATGGGTGCCGAATATTTCAGCTACAGTATTAGGCGCAGCTCCTAGGCATTCGTTCCTGCGTAGAGCGCGGTATGCCTCGGCATTGTTCCTCGGCGTAACCTAGCGGACGGGCGCAGCGGGAGATGAAAGAAGAGCGCACGAGGAGGAAAGTGGAGGAGGAAGCAACAGTGAAATCATGAAGTGGAAAGTGGAGGACGAGAGTAGGGCGAAAGCGTGAGGAGGAAAGCAGAGCACGATACCAGACTACGAGACGGTGCCATAGTATTTGTAATCTGTGTGCGTGACGCGAATTGTGTAGTACTTTCTGGAAGCCACGCGATTACACTGGAGCCTTCGATGAGTCATGTATAAAAGCCTACGTGCTTGACCCACTTATCAGACTTTCGACGATCTCCGACTTTGCTCGTAGATGTCGTTGCGCTTCAGTGTTACTTGTTTTGCAACGCTTCGCTACATCTGCAACGTGCCGCACGAGACATATTCTACGCGCCAGTCAATATATCACGAAACGAAAAATCTTAGTTTCGCCAGAAAGGCGAAGCACCGATTGCGATGGCAAATTAGTGGATAGCTGTACGAAGTAAGGAAATTAGTTTTAGCGGCCGTATAAACTTGTAAGCATTCGCTTACTAATTAAATGAACAATAATAGAATATGTAAGCGTGACTGAACGAGGACGTGGAAAGAAACAGACACACAGAGACAGCGCTGTCTTTGTGGGCCTGCTTCTTTCTACGTCCTTGTTCAGTCGCGTTTACTCATTCTGATATGGATCCAACCAACTAGCGCGTAAACGTGTTTTAACTAAATTAACCAGCACGTTGTCACGCGCGCACAGGTAAACATGATCCCACATTGCTCGATGACAGCGGAAACTGTCTCTGAAAACGCTCGAGTTAGGAATCGCGGCAGCAGCCGCGAGCCAATTGACCTCCGTGCATCTGTCGCTTCAATGCGTGCGAAACATCGAAAGGGCAACGCATACGAAGCTACCCGAAGTGCGCGCACTCTGCAAACATCGCAGGTCGCTTTGAAGATGAGGCGCGCACGCGCACTCTGGCCACGTCGTAGATCGCTTTCAATACAGACGAACACCGGCAATGCGTCCGTACGGCGTCCGCCAAGGGTGTCTACTACGACGTCCGCGATGAGCGTGGCCAACGCCGTAGTAGACGCCGCGGCTGTCTCCACTCTGTAGGGAGTAGCGGGCGAGGAGGGCATCGAGGCACCCTAGCTGCCCTAGCAGCCACCGGAGAAGAACACCCCTCCTCCCTCGCCTGTTCGCCCTGCTTCGCGCGAGACTGGAGTCTCCAGCCGAGTGAGAGAGAGTTAATTGTGCCTCTTCCTCTACACAATCACACTCTCTCTCACTCGACTGGAGAGGGAACGCATCCGGGCCGCGTTCCTCGCTCACGCACGCGAGCTTGAAGCGCGTTCGCCGGCTCACCTCGCACGCTTTCATAGAGTTACTGTATACGGCTCCAGCAAAGAGCTCCTTGAGGGAGCCATATACAGTAACCATAATTCGCACATACAGCATGCGGCGCGCCGCGACGGTCTTATCGCCCTTCGACTTTATACAGAACCTCACGGCGCTGCCGACGGCCGCAATGTCCCTGGGATGCCCATATATTTACTGTCGCAATAAAAAATACGTGCAGAGCTGCGCTGAAATTTCGCATTAAGAAGTATCCTTATCGTCGGTGCTTTTTTTTAGTCCCGAAATGCCCACGAGAATTGTCACTACCGCATTCACCCCGCTGTAGATATCGCAGTAAAATACACTTCTGTAACTCATTGTTTTTAAAAACGTAGCTATCATACACAACCAAAGCAGACTTAAGTCTCCATCGTTAAGCTACGATACTCCAGAAGCTCCAACAAGAGAAATATTCACCGAATAATGAAAGCTTGAAGTGATCAACCGTGTTTCACATGAAACAGCGACCACATGACAGCGTCCTCCCCTGCATGTACATGTGAATTCACTAAAACTAAATTTCACTTCAGTATTCTGTCATTGTACCGACCGTGCATGTCATTATACCGACCGTGCAGAAGAGTGCATTAAAATTGCGCAAGCCAATGGAGCATTACGTTGTACTTGTACACGTTGCAGAACAAAACAATCTAAGCGATTACAATTACAATTACTTCAATGAAAAGTGTAATTGATTAAATTTACCCATCACTGCCTCCACGAAAGTAATTCAGGAATTACTAAAGAGTAATCGATTACTTCCACGTTAGCTTCCTCCCAATGTTGATTAACAATGCAGTAATACAGTTAATAGAACCAACTGGTCTGGCTCTCTGTTTGCGTCTTGTGTAGCCCTTCACGCGTTTATGCTCGCTAACAAGTTATCTTCAAATTTATTTTGCAATCAATCCTCAGTCATTTTCTAGAGACCAAATCAGCAGCGAATGTGAAACGCTCGGCCTGCGCACTGGAAAGAAAGACGGTGTCGTAACGTATAAGAACTTTGCGTAAAATATCGTGGTTACTCAATTCGCGATGCTCGCGTCTGTGTGCTTGATGAAGCTCCGCACTTTGTTGTGGTTGTTGGTAGGGCCAACGAAACCTGGTTATGCGGAGCGAAAGCTTCGTTTAGCCTGGTTAAATCTTGGTTTCACTTGGTTAACCTTTCATTTAGCTGTAATTATTATACTTAGGTATACAATCATCGTTAAGCTAGGTATGACGGCTGTGCCTAGGTCGGTGGCTAGACATAACTGTGATTAGGCTTGGGTAGACACGCATCGTTAGCTAGGTGATGTATGCGAAGTGGTCAGACGCCGCTTGGCAGCGATGGCTCAAAGCCTCCCGCTCAACGCTCAGAGAAGAAGGCCTGGTCTCGCCCTCATCCATGGACAAGCTCGCATTGACTTGGTGAGTGCTGCGCTCCTCCTAGCAAGGCGCGCGGCGAGTCACGTGGTCAGGCGGCGACCCAGCTGCGGAGAGCGCATGTGCCAAGCCGGCGGCCGCGACGGCGGCTGGCGCACGTGGCGGCGGCAAAGCTTGGCGCGGTAAGTCACGTGATACGTTGCCAAGGCTACGGCGCAGCTGCGGTAAAATGAAGGTCAAATTGCTGGCGACAGTGAAACTCGGCTCGACTAGGTTAGTAAAGCTCTTGATCTAAAGCCGTTCATAGATGATTTCCTGGCATGAACTTCCAACGTGGCCATCGCTGTCGAGCCTTACTAGCACCGGTTCAATTCTCTGGAGAAAACGCGGTGGAGCGTTAAGATGAAGAAACGAATACTGAGCGGCCGAGTTTGCATGTCTGAACACGTGCAACCGCGACGCTGGAACGTACGTACGACCGCGAGCGTTCTACAGTAGCCCCTGAAAAATTCAAGTCCTTAAAGCTGCGTCGCCTGTTGCAGCTTGTCTCATTCACAAAGTAACTCGTTACATGTAATTCGTTACTGAAACAAAAGTTATTGAGTTACAGTAAGCATTACTGAGTAAAAAATGTAATCGATCAGTTACAAAAATACAATTGATCACAAGTAGTTAATTATGGGGTTTTACGTGCCAAAACCACTTCCTGATTATGAGGCACGCCGTAGTGGAGGACTCCGGAAATTTCGACCACCTGGGGTTCTTTAACGTGCACCTAAGTCTAAGTACACGGGTGTTTTCGCATTTCGCCCCCATCGAAATGTGGCCGCCGTGGCCAGGATTCGATCCCGCGACCTCGTGCTCAGCAGCCCAACAGTATAGCCACTGAGCGACCACGGCGGGTGATTACAAGTAGTTAAATACATGTATTTGGTTACGTAAACGTCTGGTTAACGGCCATAGCACTTGCGATAGGAACTTCTAAAGACGGAAGCCTCGAGTCACGGGTTAATTAACGCCGAGCGTTGAGGCGTTGATGAGCGGTGCCTCCAAAGAAAAAGAGGTCGCGCCGGGGGATACAAACTAAAGCTAAGGGGGTTAATTGACACTGGAGCTCGGTGCGTGAAAGGAAAACAAGCAAACATGAGAAGCATGGAAACCACGAAGGCAGAAATTCTTTCAATCAGGGAGAGCGGCAAGGTCAGAATGGAGATTGGCTACCATTGATTATTTGCTGTCCTAGTGCGGGAAGAAAACATAAAACAGCTCAAAGTCTTTAAGAAAGCTCTGCGCGAACAGGTGACGGTGGTATCAAAGCTTACGTGTTCATTTTTTTCGCATTCTAACGATTAATGTGCATCGTCGTTGTTGTCATCGTCCTCATCGTCATGACCATCACCATGATTATTCTTTTCTCTCTGCACAACTGAATGCAATTTTCCCCAACCGATCAACGCAGCTTGCTTCATTGCTTGTAGTGTGCCACTGGCCTGGCCAGGCGTCAGTCGACTCCACAGTGTGCGCATATTCGAGACAAGCTTCGACGCAGGGCATATTACACGGCATGGTACTTTCTATTCCGCAGTGCTGAATGAATACACAGTGGCAAAAAGGTCTGTTTGTATTCCAGTTTTCTGCAGTATACTGAGCCATTTTAAAAGTACGAATTCTACATTCTGCAAGAGGCAGTAGGGCACGCAATACGAGCAACGTTTATTTTACAACATGCAATCCGTATACTGAAAAAGGGAAAGATGGCTTCCTTTCGTATGACTTGCGGGTTCTAATAGTCATCTCTCACTGCTGTAATATGCTTGTTGCAATGTTCAATCACATTGTAAGAGGTCATAGTCTGCACCCCTTAACTCTTCGTTTTCAAACAGGCTTATCTAACTTTCTAAATGAACGTGTCATCCAGAGCGGTGTTTAGATTGATGTGATGGCACGGATATTAAGCCAATAAAGTCTGCTTTTGAATGACTCCACGAAATCAGGTGGTTAGACATCTAATGGGCTTTAAGTCCGGACAGGCCGCCATTGGAATCTGAACCTGGCAACGTTTAACGTTAGAACGCTATCTAGTGAGGCGAGTCTAGCAGTGTTATTGGAGGAATTAGAGGGTAGTAAATGGGATATAATAGGACTCAGTGAGGTTAGGAGGACAAAAGAAGCATATACAGTGCTAAAAAGCGGGCATGTACTGTGTTACCGGGGCTTAGCGGAGAGACGAGAACTAGGAGTCGGATTCCTGATTAATAAGGAAATAGCTGGTAACATACAGGAATTCTATAGCATTAACGAGAGGGTGGCATGTCTTGTTGTGAAACTTAATAAGAGGTGCAAAATGAAGGTTGTACAGGTCTACGCTCCTACATCTAGTCATGATGACCAGGAAGTCGAAAGCTTTTATGAAGACGTAGAATCGGCGATGGGTAAAGTCAAAACAAAATACACTATACTGATGGGCGACTTCAATGCCAGGGTAGGCAAGAAGCAGGCTGGAGACAAGTCAGTGGGGGAATATGGCATAGGCTCTAGGAATAGCAGAGGAGAATTATTAGTAGAGTTTGCAGAACAGAATAATATGCGTATAATGAATACCTTTTTCCGCAAGCGGGTTAGCCGAAAGTGGACGTGGAGGAGCCCGAATGGTGAGACTAGAAATGAAATCGACTTCATACTCTGCGCGAACCCTGGCATCATTCAAGATGTAGACGTGCTCGGCAAGGTACGCTGCAGTGACCACAGGATGGTAAGAACTCGAATTAGCCTAGACTTGAGGAGGGAACGAAAGAAACTGGTACACAAGAAGCCAATCAATGAGTTAGCGGTAAGAGGGAAACTAGAGGAATTCCGGATCAAACTACAGAACAGGTATTCGGCTTTAACTCAGGAAGAGGACCTTAGTGTTGAAGCAATGAACGACAATCTCATGGGCATCATCAAGGAGTGCGCAATAGAAGTCGGTGGTAACGCCGTTAGGCAGGAAACCAGTAAGCTATCGCAGGAGACGAAAGATCTGATCAAGAAACGCCAATGTATGAAAGCCTCTAATCCTACAGCTAGAATAGAACTGGCAGAACTTTCTAAGTTAATCAACAAGCGTAAGACAGCGGACATCAGGAACTATAATATGGATAGAATTGAACAGGCTCTCAGGAAAGGAGGAAGCCTAAAAACAGTGAAGAAGAAACTAGGAATAGGCAAGAATCAGATGTGTGCGTTAAGAGACAAAGCCGGCAATATCGTTACTAATATGGACGAGATAGTTCAAGTGGCTGAGGAGTTCTATAGAGATTTATACAGTACCAGTGGCACCCACGACGATAGTGGAAGAGAGAATAGCCTAGAGGAATTCGAAATCCCACAGGTAACGCCAGAAGAAGTAAAGAAAGCCTTAGGAGCTATGCAAAGGGGGAAGGCAGCGGGGGAGGATCAGGTAACAGCAGATTTGTTGAAGGATGGTGGTCAGATTGTTCTAGAGAAACTGGCCACCCTGTATACGCAATGCCTCATAACCTCGAGCGTACCGGAATCTTGGAAGAACGCTAACATAATCCTAATCCATAAGAAAGGGGACGCCAAAGACTTGAAAAATTATAGACCGATCAGCTTACTGTCCGTTGCCTACAAAGTATTTACTAAGGTAATCGCAAATAGAATCAGGAACACCTTAGACTTCTGTCAACCAAAGGACCAGGCAGGATTCCGTAAAGGCTACTCAACAATAGACCATATTCACACTATCAATCAAGTGATAGAGAAATGTGCAGAATATAACCAACCCTTATATATAGCTTTCATTGATTACGAGAAAGCGTTTGATTCAGTCGAAACCTCAGCAGTCATGGAGGCATTACGGAATCAGGGTGTAGATGAGCCATATGTAAAATACTGGAAGATATCTATAGCGGCTCCACAGCCACCGTAGTCCTCCACAAAGAAAGCAACAAAATCCCTATAAGGAAAGGCGTCAGACAGGGAGATACGATATCTCCAATGCTATTCACAGCATGTTTACAGGAGGTATTCAGAGGCCTGGAGTGGGAAGAATTGGGGATAAAAGTTGATGGAGAATACCTTAGCAACTTGCGATTCGCTGATGATATTGCCTTGCTTAGTAACTCAGGAGACCAATTGCAATGCATGCTCACTGACCTGGAGAGACAAAGCAGAAGGGTGGGTCTGAAAATTAATCTGCAGAAAACTAAAGTACTGTTTAACAGTCTCGGAAGAGAACAGCAGTTTAGGATAGGTAGCGAAACACTGGAAGTGGTAAGGGAATACATCTACTTAGGGCAGGTAGTGACCACGGATCCGGATCATGAGACTGAAATAACCAGAAGAATAAGAATGGGTTGGGGTGCGTTTGGCAGGCATTCTCAAATCATGAACAGTAGGTTGCCACTATCCCTCAAAAGGAAAGTGTACAACAGCTGTGTGTTACCAGTACTCACATATGGGGCAGAAACCTGGAGGCTTACGAAAAGGGTTCTGCTGAAATTGAGAACGACGCAACGAGCTATGGAAAGAAGAATGATGGGTGTAACGTTAAGGGATAAGAAAAGAGCAGATTGGGTGAGGCAACAAACGCGGGTAAACGACATCTTAGTTGAAATCAAGAAAAAGAAATGGGCATGGGCCGGACATGTAATGAGGAGGGAAGATAACCGATGGTCACTAAGAGCTACGGACTGGATTCCAAGAGAAGGGAAGCGTAGCAGGGGGCGGCAGAAAGTTAGGTGGGCAGATGACATTAAGACGTTTGCAGGGACAACATGGCCACAATTAGTACATGACCGGGGCAGTTGGAGAAGTATGGGAGAGGCCTTTGCCCTGCAGTGGGCGTAACTAGGCTGATGATGATGATGATGATGATGGGCTTTAAGTCCAGCGCATCCTAGTCTGAAATTTACTGCCTTTCATTATCTTCTACGAACAGCTGTGAAGGCTACACGATCATGCACATGTCTGCATTATTTTTGCACAATTGCGTGGTCTAAGCCCCATATTTACAAACAATACTCGACTCCACGATCGCCTTCCAAACTATCGAATGGGCCTTTTTGCTATTCAACCATGCGCATGCGTGCACCCTCGTTCCCACCTGCAGCCAAGCTGCGCCGCCATTTTCACAGGGCAAATGTGCGAAGCGAGCGCGTGATTTTCCTTGCTGTGCTGAGCTTGAGGGACATTCTCAGCGTGTTCGGGGCACTTCACCAGATTGTGGAATATATTCGAAGCAGTTTTTTGTCGAGGAAATCTAATCATGGTGAACTAACGCTGAAGCGGTAGGCTCAGCGTTTGCGACACGCCTCATGCCGGACCCTTGCTCTGCGGTAGGTTGCACAAGCCGGCGTAGTGTTGGAAAAGGTGTCCAATTTTTTCAGTTCCCTACGCAGAAGTACCATAAACAACTTCGGAAAAGATGGATCGCGGCTGCACGCCGCGTCAACCATGATGATAAATCGTGGAAGCAGCCTAAGAACGGTCGAATTTGCAGCAACCACTTCAAAGATGCATATGTTTGTCCTTGCCTCATCGATTTTGTTTTCGCACGCAAACTGTTGTGTAATGCTTTTGTTGTGAAATCATCGGCGTGTGGCCAATTTTTGTTTCTCCAAGGCTAAACCACATTCGTGGGATTTCGATATCGCTGGCACAAGCGACAAGTTTCTAGCTCAGACATCACGTATCGCTCTGAGGCCGTTGCTGAATCTTCATGTGGCAGTCGGTTTGCAAGATGCCGGCCCTAGCGGGTGTTTTTTTGCTCTGAGAAGTAGCTCACGTCCGGTCGCCAGGGTTTCAATGAACTTCTTCAAGGAAACTCTGCATTAGAGCACAGTGCGCGCGGGCATCAATTTGTTTTTTACCGCTGGGGAGCCGTCGCGAGTGCCATCGGATCCAGACTATGTGCCGAGTATATTTGCATACATGCCGGCGCACAGAGATGTTCTTCCTCGGCAGCAAAGGGCCTCGAGAAGACAAGGTATGAGACATTTTTCATGACAGTGTACTCTAAATCTTAAGTGTAAGTGCATGTATGATCCAGAATTTCAGGTTTTCAAAAGATCATTGTGAGGACCTGATTCAAAGTGCATCGCTGAGTATACAATTTTTTTTTCTTGTGCAGATGCCGCCAATCTTGCTGCAACGGCCCCCATTGTAGACACTGCTGGTAAGAAGTGTTTTTCTTGAGATTTGTGTGTGTTGTTCACACCATGTTAAGATAAATGGTGTGTGGCATACGAGCAAAATAGAAATCATGCAGAGGTGCTTCGTTTCGATGAGAGGGTGTTTGGTTTGAACTTTGTTTTTGCGTTATGGGTGCAAGCAGGAAGTAGCAGATATATCTAGTCATCCTTGCTAGGATCGAAGCCTAAATGTATGGGAATAATTATTACTGACGGCAATTTTATATGCTTGAGATTTTCTAAATTGATCAAATTGGGCACAGCATCAGCTTCGGATGAGTAAGGAGTCCACATTTTAGATATAATCAATAAATGTTCGTGTTTTTGTTTCTGCATCTTCCTCTTCCACCACACTGATACCTGGCAGTGCCCAGCTACCGAGAAATGCCGCAGCAAGTTGCCGTCAAAGTTACTCTGTAGAAATCTCCAAAGTTTATCTGCACCTTGTCATTTACAGGCGCAGCCAATGCAGTACCCAACAGTGCCCAGTCAACGCCATTGCATGCAGCAAGTAAGTCACTATCAGACACAGTTACGTTCTGCAAACCTACAACATAAATGTACATCTTGCCCTTGACAGGTATTGCTTCAGCAGAGCCTGACAGTGACGGATAAGCGCTAATTGATGTTTCAGCAAATAAGTTCTTTGTTGACACAGTTGTTTCACTAATTACTATTAGAAGACAACAGAATGCTTAGAGCAGTTATACTTGACTACACTTTGAAAATTATGCTAGACTGTTAAACTGCAGTGGCTTCCAAGTAAGTGCCTTGAGTAGTCACCTCCCCTGGCTTACTGTGCCGTTGTCCTAATATCTGCTGTAGTCTTTACAAAAGGCTGCTCGGATTTTGTTCCTTACAAGCCACGCACGTATGCTTTTTGAACAAGAACACCGTGATACTCTCATGCTACATTTGGTTTGTGTAGTGTAGAGGTTTGAGGCCATGAGGATCCGTACGTTATCGAGCGTTTGGTCTGGCTTGGTAGGCTGAGTCAATTTCCTTTAAAACAAAGGACAGCGAGCTTCATAAAGGTGCTTGCATGCAGCTCTTCAGATGGTGCTACTGAGTGAAAACGCAGGAGGCTATCTTCAGTGCATTTCATGATCATACCACAATAAGTCTTTTGGACACTTTGGAAGCTCTATCATTACAGATTCGCCCATTTATTTTTTATTTTATTTATTTTATTCATGGAATACTGTCAATACCGTCAGGGATCGTAACAGAAAAGGCATTCAAAAAGTACACTGACATACAAACATGACAATGATAACGGTTTAGAAATACACATTTATACACAGATTAAACTTATACATCAGCAGGAGTAAAAAATATATAATCAGGTTCACGCTGCAAGATTTGGGTTGGACAGATAATTGTGTTAAAATGCAAAACAAAAGTAGTAACAAAGTGATACTGACAGTAAACAAAAAAATATTACTGAGATGTAAGTAGATCACTTTCAACAACCGTGATAAAAGCACTTTGTGATGAACTATTAACAGAGCCCACGTTCAAAGCGTTCCAATCGCGTATAGTCTGTGGAAAGAATGAATACCTGAAAGTGTCAGTACGGAATGAATACTCGTTTAGTGTGTGTGGGGGGTTATGACGTGTTTTTCTCGTTTGAGATTTCGTTATGTATCGTGAGGTATCCAGATTTAATTGATTATTTATGAGTTGGTAAATAGCTTTAAGGCGCGCTAGTTTTGCTCTGTTCTGGAGGGTTAGCATCCCGGCTTGGTTGAGTAGTTCTGTCGGTGAGTCTGCTAGCCTATGTTCGTTAAAAATGTATCTGAGCGCCTTTCTCTGAACGCCTTCAAGTTTTTTAATCAGCTTGTTAGTAAGAGGAAACCAAACTACATTTGCATACTCTAGTACCGGTCTGACGAATGTTTTATATGCTAGTAACTTTATATCAGATGGTGCTAGTCTGAGGCGTCTATCAATGAAAAATAACTGTTTTAGTGCGGTTGCCGTGACTTTGTTAACGTGAGCATCCCATCTGAGGTCCGAGGTTAGTAATATTCCTAAGTATTTGTATTCACAGACCGAAGCACGAGGGATGCTGTTTAGCGTGTACTGAAAGAGTGATCTATGTTTCTTCCTAGTTACAGATAATACAACAGATTTGTTAACGTTAATAGTCATCTGCCAATCTTCACACCATTTGGTTACTGCTGCTATGGCGTTATTTAAAGCTATATGCTAGACGACAGAGTTAATTTCCTGATATAGCACGCAGTCATCGGCGAAAAGTCTAATGTTGCTAAAGATGCTAGCAGGAAGGTCGTTTATAACAATTAGGAAGAACACTGGGGCTAAGACGCTTTCTTGTGGTACACCTGACGTGACATTAGCTGTTACGGATTTCTCGTCGTTAATTTCGACAAACTGAGTACGGTTAGTGAGGTAATCAGTAATCTAGTCTAAAATTGGGCCAGTTCCTAGAGTTAGTTCAAGCTTCCTAATAAGTTTTGGGTGTGACACACGGTCGAAGGCTTTCGAGATTTACATCAAAGAAACAATCACTGTAGGTTAAAGTATAGTAGCGGTACATATTTCTTGCTGCTATAAAGTATATGGAATCTAGATATAACGAAAGAAAGCAGCTTCGGTAAACGGATTTCCTATTCCCGTCAACTTCGCCACAACAAAGCTCCCTTGTATTACATTTCATTTACTCTCAGGCTGTTACTTTTAGATTTGTCACAAGCTACTTCTGAATGAGAAACCATGTGTAACACCAAAACAGGTTGGGACTATAAAAGTGGTTTAAATGTTGAATATTAGGATATTATTGTAGCAATTTTATCGGGGGTGGAGAACAGAAGATTGGGTGGATGATCCAGTTCCTGCGGAACCAGAGGGCAGCAGTCGGAAGCTGGAGACTCCGGTGCGATGTCAGAATGCATTTATGAATACGAACATGTACAAACATTTGTGTTCTTTTTCTTGGTTCCGCTCAATAGTGGCGCACCGTCCACGAGACTCAAAAGCAGAGTATGGTGAGTGTGTGCTAATTGCTTGAATATGACATGTAGCAACAACTTAACCCTGCTTATATGCTTGCCTCTGTAAAGAAATTTACAAACAAAATACCTATGCGGCCAGTGCTAGTTTTTGTTATGCATTATTGTACCGCTACAGCAATAACACATTCGCTTTAGCAAGTTCAATTTTAATGTACCGTCACAGTGAATGTAGTAACATTGGGAGCTGCCTCTGTTGAACTTAGTGTTTGCACCCTCTGACCTCACCTTTAAGGACTGTTTTCCTTCTGCAAGAATATTCATTGTAAAAAGCAATCTGTGTAGCTTTAAGGTGTGATCTGTCCATTCATGCAGAATGGGTCAGAGAGCCGTCACTCGAGCGAGGAATCTGATTGGCCTTATCATATAATGTAACCGGCACGAATTCAAGCATGCCATTGCAGTAAGCCTTTTTTTTCGCAAGGACAGTGGTTCATGCACCTATACAAATAACACAATTTCAATAAATACGAACATTTATAAAAACCATTCGTACCCTTCTGCCTGTGGGTATATATTCTGCAGATGAGCAATAATAATTTATTTCACACGTGAGAGGACAGGAGGGAAGCAAGAGCTTCTTCTAAAGTTCGCTTCTGTGAAAAGGTCATACAGAATGCAACAAAAGCTAGCAACAGTGCTGTGGCCATGGGTGCAGGGAGTGGGGAGCAGAGGGGTTATCTTGCATAAACGTTAGTGAAGTGACATTAAGCGAGAGGACAGCCCTCATGTTTTCGCGCTTCAGGTGTGTGCAAGGAGTGGACTGCAATGACTTCACAAGTATTTGAGTTTCGAATCACCGTCACCACAGTAACAGGAAAGAGACACAGGCTCAGTTAAAATCAACTGGAGCCATGACATAGCCACAACTGCATGGAATATGCGTAAAGAGGATGGTCGAGACTTGAGAACAGAGAAATATATGAAGCTGTGTTAAAACAGCGCACTGGGAATTCTTGTGACAATACATGAGATGTCACTTCCATCTTTACATTTGAACAAGTCCCATAAGAAATTCCATTTTGATGCTCGAAGGCAACACGCAGTGTCACACACCGTTTGCCCAGCAACCAGCCTGAAAGTGTGGCTAGGTGTGCACACTTAAGTGAGTGCTGTATGCAAGAGAACCCATAAGCTGCATTATGTAGCTGTTGGCCCCTATACGCTTTTTCTCTTAATATACCTCTCTTGAACTACATTTGCCTTAACTGACTGCTACATCACGCATATTCTGCCTTCTGCATTATGTAGGCATTTACTATAGAAACATTAAGAAGGCACAGCTTTAATTCATCTTTTGTCTAATTGTTTTCTTACAGAGGCTGCAGATGCCTTGATTCCAGATGTGTGTCTGGCCAGTGCACTACAGAAGGACCTGGAAGAAATGAAGCAGCATCACAGAAGCTGGCTAACTACTGGAAGGAGCGCTATGAAAGCAGCCAAGAGAAGTTCCTTTCTGTTAACCTCACATGGAAGCCAAGTAAGTGCCAGTGATACACTGGCCTGCCATTGTGCGTTGTCTTCGAAGGACTATACAAGGCCTTTGGCTCTGCAATGCTGCGAATCATCAAAGGCATTCTCGGGCACTACGAGGCGCTGAAGAGTTCTTGATGGTCTTTTTGAGACTTCGCACGGGAATGCCGGTGAAAGAAGTTGTACGGAATTTCGGCGTCACTGTCTCTAGTTTTTGCAAGACATATCTAAGTGGATTTTGTTTTAACAAACGGCCTTGCGGCAGATTACTCGATTTCCATCTCTGTCCCAAGTTCAATGTAACCTTCCGAAACATTTCTTACAATTCAACGACACACGCGTGGTTGTTGACTGCACGGAAATCAGGCTTCAAACACCATTTTCCATCTCGTGCACAAAAGCAAACATTTCCCAAATACAAGCATGGTAAGACGTTCAAGGTCCTCGTGGGTTCAACACCCGATGGCTATGTGTGCTTTGTCTCCAAAACTTGGGGCGAGTCCGTATCAGACAGGGAAACGGTTATTAAAAGCAATCTCCTCAAGCTCCTTGAGCCCAGTAACGCCATTATTGTAGACAAGTGTTTCAAGATAGCTGATCTTTTGCCTGAGGGTGTAAAATTAAGATACCCCTTTTAACAATGCCTCACAGGGACAGATAGATGAGTACTGCTAATGAGTACAAGACAAGAAAAATAGCCAGAGCACGTGTGCACATTGAACGCACCATAAGGCGCATAAAATAGTTCCAGTTGCTTGGTACTGGCTACCCCAGTAACATGGTAGACATACCAGATGATATCATTCAGACATGTGCCTATTTAAGTAACTTCAAAAATGAGTTCTTGTAAGAAGCGTCTGTGGTAAATGGTATTTTAACTTACAAATGTGGCCTCTCACCAGGATCTCAGATTACCCATGTTGTCTAGTAAATGACTCCATTCAATGCCCACATATTTCCTCTCATCACGCCACCTCATCAAGGCCTTTACCGCCATAGAAAAAGTGTAGGTTTCTGGGAATCTCTCAGTTCTAAAAAATGATGTTTCACTCCTGTTGCATTGCATTGGACAATTACCAGGAGGAAACAGAATTTCACACTCTATTTACGCATAAAGTTGCTGATAAAGTTGTCTTCTGTTTGTTTTTCTTTAGTACTAGCCTGGTTGAATAGTTGGATTATTGTGATTTGCATGGACTGGTCAAATCTGAGGGTACATTCCAACGAAATTACAGCTTAGTGAACATCCATTGCTATAGGGAACCAGTGTTGGTCGAGTGGCGCTATGACAGTGAGTGCACAACTTAAATATACTGACGCTCTCCTGGTGCCCATTTAGGAGGGATTAGAGAGTTAGGCCAAGATAATCAACAGCTCGAAGAGTGGGTATACAAAATATTGCAAATCAGTCTGCGGAACCAAGTAAGGTAGAGGAAGAAAAGTTCAGCAGCATGTTACACTCCTGTGACAAGTGAAGGCGAAGCCCTGTTGCACACTTGGTCATGCACCATCTTGCATCCTCGCGTTGCTGCTTTCGCAGTTCGGCTTCTCTGGCTTGTTTTTTACGCTTAGCTGCGGCTTCGCGTGCTCGTATAGCGGAGTCAGGCTCGCGCCAACAACGTTTGTCTTCGACTTTACGTTGCATTATCTAAGCAGGGGATTGAAACGTAAGCTTTTCTGCATGTTGTATGGGTGATTTCAATGAATGTAAGCACTTTTTGTTTCACTTTGCCGAGTGCTTGTAGCATCAGCCTTACAGATGTATGAGCCATTGCATTGTGTGTTTGTTTCCGGGGGTATGAGCCATTGAGGCCACGTGGTTTTCTGTGCCACTCTCGACTAGAAGCCGCATTTCTGTATGTTGCATGCGTGATTCCAATGAATGCGTGCACTGTACGCTTCACTTTGCTATGAGCCATTGCTGATGTGATGATAGCTTTTGTACCCTTGGACCGAACGACGGGCTTTTTCCAAAGCCATTGGGGGCGTGAGCCACTTAATGCTTTCGCCCTAATAATGTTTACACATGGTATGTCCACTTAGTTATGCTATTCCTATATCAGTTTGTCAGTCAACAAAATGGTCATTAGGATAATTGAAAGTTTCGAAATAATAACAATTGTGTCGCAAAGTTTCTCGGAGTTTCACGCACCAAACTTTGGAGTCATACTCCACCTATAGTAATTCCTTTGCTTCCGATAGCTTAGTCAGGAAAATGTGTTCGCACGGTAGAAGACATGAATTCACATTTGACTACCATGGCTGCGTGCACAGTTAGCTGCAATTACGCACGTGCTGACGCATCATGTGTTCTCTTTTCCCACCGTAACAATATATATATATATAGATATATATATGTATGTATGTATGCACTCTTGAAAAACTAAGGCCAGTTACAGGTAGGTGCTCGTCTTCGCCCCTCCATTTTTGCTGCGGCCCTTTGGTTCACTTCACGCTGTTTAACCAAATGAAACACATTTTTCCACACAACACGTGAACTGGCATTTCTCTTTCCTGGGGCCACAAAGTACACGATGATTGCGTAGTGTCAGGATACTTTTCCCAATGTTCAACGCCACACTTTATTTCATAATCGAAATGTTAACACAATTAATCCTCAGGGCGTCTAGCGATTTCCCTTTTCAAGATTTCCCAACTTCGAGGCTTTCCATGAATTTTGCAGTAAGAATTGCATGATAAAAAAACCACCAGACAGCAATCGCAGCAGCCGTATGGAATGAGATGCACGCTCTTTTGCATTGCCATCCTGCACGCAAAGAAATTGGTTCCAGAGAAATTGAGTGGAAAAAAATTGTAGAGAGTGCCGGACGTCGCTATGCATGCACTAAAAAAAAATTTGGAAGGTCACTTAACCTCTAGATATCGACCAAACGTCACTCCAGTGGGGCTATCAATAAATTATAAAGTTCATACACCCAATTTCAGCCCCGACTCGTCCATGAAGAATTGTCTTTCACTGACTTCAACTAGACGTTGAATTGCCTTCCAACTGTTTCCTGCATTTATTGTTAAATCAAGAAGGACAACTTGGGGCAAGTGTGAAGTTTATTTATTATCGCGTCGAAAGCAATCGGTTGAAAGTCTTTGTTATGCAAGAAACGCCATACAAACAGAGAAATGGTTGAGAATGAGGGAAAATGGCACTTTTTCTATGTATTCTGCAGTAAATAAAACATTGCTATGGGCCATTTAGAAATACCAATGATAGTTCGTTAGACAGCAGGACCCGTAATAACTATTTCAAGGGAGTTCAGTGAAACTTTTTTGTTTTGTGCAAGCGAACAAATTTCAAAGTTGTCACTGCTCCATTCACTGTCATTTATCCACAATACAACTTGTCGCCAGTGTCAGCGTCGTTAAAAAGTACAAGAATTAGCGGGAACTACACGTGGCAGTGAAACTCTTGGAAGGCATCGCATCGGAATACTTCTTATTCAAACTGGACTTGTGTTTTTAGACATTTTATGAGCCCAGAGATTTGTGAGAAGTCTTTCAAAAGCATGTATAGTAAGCACATAGGCCAAGGAACCTGCTGATGGCCTTCTTGTTAGTGGACAGCCAAAATTGAGCTAAAGTTTCCTTTTGCACATAAGGCATAGCATTGTCCTGTTGCTATGTCGTGTCATGTCTTCGTTGAACAAGACCACCATTATTTCGGCCCCCTGTCTGGTGTTGCAAAGGATGTCATAGTATGCATACGGCAGTGGCCTCTTGAAGTTCGGTAAGTGTGTGTCGTCTGCTGCTTCTGCAAGGTCAAGTATTTCGACGACTTCGATCATTGTTGTAACATTGCCTGCCGATGAGTCGGCCAGCAGCTTCACGAGGGTGAATAATTGAATTTTGTGTTTCTTAAAAGTTTATGTTAATCTACCTTGAGTATACGGGCAATCCCACAGTGTACGGCGGGTGTCCAGGTACTCCTCACATCTGTACTGAAGGATATCACTTAGTAAGCCTTCTGGTTTCCGGCAGTGAACGACCCGCTTGAAGATTGATGCAGTCAGCTATCCTTTCCTTGCAGCAAACCAGCCGCTTTCTACCTGCCCCAATGCCTGCAGGCAAATTTTTTCCCTCTGTTCTGCCTATAGGAGTGGCATTGTGCTCAAGTATCCACTAAAGACACCTCTACTTTCAGGTCAGTTGTGGTCTGCGGAGTTTTCCACGGCCGGGCTAAATGGGCGGGCATCTTGCTCAGGCTCATCGTAGCTGTCCTCGGCTAAGTCTGGCAGTACGTATCGCAGCCACACAATTTGTGGCTCATTCTATAAGTGTGCCATTAGCGTATCAAAATCGACCATTTTTTTGCAGATGCACCGCACTTCCGTTGTTGCCTCTGGAGTTCTATTTTCCCAGTCTTGACCTTCCTGATGCGCCCGTACTGGTGGTGGGCAGCTGTGTCCGGTACTGAAAATATTCCGAAAATCTTGTTTAGAAAGGAACATATAACTAATAGAGCTGTATATTAAATATCATTACACAGATGTGTACAGAACGCAGCTGTTGCCCTCAACGAGGAGAGTAACCTAAGGTATCGCTTGCAAACAAATGGAGCTGTTGGGAACCTGCCGGCTTTGGTACAGGCAAAATGTACGGATATCCACATTTTGCACACAGCAGACTCTTTTCCTTGAATATGACCAACAGGCATAATACAATATTGGACCGTACAAATCCAACATAAGCTGTTCAAGCAAGAAGTGTTGAACAAAACGTCTTCCGAGCTCAGTTTGAGTTACAGAAGCGAAATGTGACAATGTTTGAGTCCCGTTCCGTTTCCGAAAAATGGTGGCTTAGTTTCTGTCCCACTTAGTTACCCTAGCTACTGTGCACAGAATGTCAATTGAAACTGTGCTGCTACTTGGCACTGTCTTGCATAGTTCTAATGCTTTTTGTAACAGTTTTCGATCTTATTACAGCTGTGTTGAGTTGGGCATCATAGTCTGTACTCTTAATGTTTGGAAAACGTGTTACCTTATGCAGAGCTACAGCAAAGTGAAGTTTGCACAATGTTCGGCAGCTGCATGCTCGTGTCTGCTTACTCTAATGAAGTACACTGACGATTTTATGATAGGCTTGCGAGTACGATGCAGCACACGAACCTAAATTACCTTGTTATGCTTTGCAGTAATCTTTTGTTACGACTGAATTTCAAAGCATGCAATGTATCGCCTATGTAGTGTGCAAGGCTCCCATCACTCCTAATCTGACAGAAGTGTAGGAGTAGTTTGCTGTAATAAGGACTGACGGAGACAGGAAATTCAGGTTCCTGAGCATTCATACTGTCGCATTTCTCAATAGATACCTGAACTGCTCCGCAGCTAGCGATGAGGAAGATGAAGGCTAAAAGGAAACATAGAAGAGAAGAAAGTTGCAACATAATGGATGTAACGAAAATAAGAGGACATGACTGTGGGAGTTTTGCTGCATCAGGCAACATGTGTTTTCAGAGTGCTTTTGTACAGTGTCAGAGTGCTCATTTGTGTAATGCCTGACTGCTAAACAAGGTGCTGATCGGTGTTACTACCTTGAAATGTACTGTCCCACCATTTCAGATGCTTGCCAACGACGACAAACCGATTCGTACGCCCTCAAGCACTCTGATATATTGAGAGCTCTCGATAGCATATTTTTGGACAAGCATTACATCAACAGTGCATCTGTTGCGTGCAACACATATGTGCCACACAAATTCTAACATTTTTGGAATTAATATGAACCATTGATCAATGAAGCGCATAACAATGATGTGTCTGTCCCCATTATTCTGCACATACATGCTGTTACATTGGAAGTATAACTGAATGCACTAAAAATACTCACCTTGATATGGCACGACCCAAGAGCAAGGTTCATCTGTGCTGGACGGCTTCTTTAAGTCTGCCGCTATATACAGTACACCAGCAATATGCTGGCACGTTTCACTTAACCTGCGGAAAAGTGAAGAAATAAAACTTGTCAAAACACCGGGCGTGTCCGCGTTTGCAACATTAAATGTGTGGCACGTTGTTCTGGTGCGGCGCATACGCTCAATTAAAAAAAAAAATACGCTAGCCATCACGGGATTCTTACTTAGCAAGGTAAGTCCTCATTTTGGTAACAACATGACATCAGCGCTGTAAATATTTGAATTGCACTTGCCGCCCTACGACTTATTTGGTAGTCTCGGCGCTGCTTTAATCGACCTGTATATATATTGCAGAGTTCTTACCATGGGCTGACGAACGCGTTACTGCATGAATTCCTGAACTAGCGATGTCGCCAGCCCGCTGGAATGCATCGCACAAGGTCAAAGCGACACACTCGCGATAACGTATTTTACAGAACTTTTGAGTTTTTTGGCAGGCAAATGAAGCGCTATATGTGTGATATCGCCTGTTGTGTCCACTCTCCTACTGTCCCCAACTGCCGTGCTATACGCTACATCTCGAGACAAAAATAACACTTACCCTGCAGTGCACTCGCACTAAGCGTACAGAACGTTTGCAGCTTCTTTTTCCATCTTAATGAGCTGCTTGTAATGCCCGCTCTTCATTCAAGGCAAACATCTGCTGCGTAGGTAGACTATCTCCTCCGCGCCGAGCCCCTCCAAGCGGTGGACGAGCTTAATGTTGCAGGAAGTTCCAGCTGCGGTGCCTCTGGCGGTCACACAGGTCTTCACTAGCTGGGTCAAAGTATTGGCGAAGATGTGCAGCAGTAAGTGCTGGCGCTTCTGTATAATCATTCCACGTTTTCTTATCATCATAGATGGAGAAGAACAGCCTGCACGTCGCATTGGGCATGTTGCCTTCGCGAATGCTACACGACTGCTACACGCGTGCTAGAGCAGCGGCGATGCGAAACTACAGTGAATTAGAAGTAAGCGAAACTATCCAGCAAGACAAAGGACACGAGAAAAAAATGAAACACAAGAACGCCGCGGCAGACTGTTTTGGGAAATGCTACCACTGCGCGAACTAATTGCGGAAAGGTGAGGAGGGGCGTGAGCGGGAGCGTCTTGCCCATCAAATTTAGTTGATGTGGCGGCTGCTAGATAGGTCGCTTACTAGGAAAACATCCATTGAGCCCAGCGCCGTCTCTCGAGGGGCGTGTTGGGAGCTCGGTTTAGCTGATGCAAGTAATACACGTTTTGACAGGTTGACAACTAAGAGTCGACTGGCTTGATTCAAGAGTAAAAGCAAGTTTGCCGAGTGGCAGTGGTGGTGCCCCTGCCAAACAACCACTTTGGTTTGAGCGGAGGTCAATGACCCCCACGGCAGGCACAACGAAGTGACGCATGGTCGCTAAAGAAGAAAACACTACGCTTCTAACAAATTTCTGTGGAATGTCAATGAAGTGAAGGGACTACTTCTGCCTAGGGGTAGGACTGCCAGCCACATCCTCGAGTTGAGGTTCAGTATTGAGTGAAGAAACGGCACTCGAATATGGAGTGCTGACATTTGAAAACGCTCCTTGGCCATTACTACATCGAGACGCCTTTCGCAAGACAAATTCAGTTTAGCGCATTTGTGTAACCGCTGTGAGCACCTAACTATAAAAGGTTTGTCCGTTAATCGCCGTGGGTAAAGCGCAACGACAAGTTCAGCCGAGGGACGGCGCTGTTATCTAGTTTTTTGAGTGCAGGTGGAGTGCAATGTCGAGGAAGGTTCTAGAATATGGCTTTAATATATCCTGCGGGTAGATCACGAGGCCAAGAAATTGTACTCATTGACTTTCAACGCCAGGAGCAGTTTCGGAACTGCACCGTAGCGGCGTGAACACGCATGGCAAAGGTGACTTTTCACTTTCAACATGAAACGTCAGCACCAAAGGAACTGCTGCGGATGGTAACGAATATCGCAAAGTGCAGAAAATGTGTTCCCTGCTCTTTTACTTGTTTTGCTTACTACTTTATTCATTCCATCTTTCTGTCGTATTTTATTTATTTATTTATTTATTTATTTATTTATTTATTTATTTATTTATTTATTTATTTATTTGTTTGTTTGTTTGTTTGTTTGGCTCAAGGCCTCCCTTTGCTTCTTCGTCTGCTCCCAGCTTCATAGCACTGCCTTCTATGCGGCCTTATAGCTCCTTTCTCTCTCTCTCTCTCTCTCTTTATGCGTACTTTCCGTCATGATTTATTATTTTGTCTTTCGCCTCCTAAGCATCAAGTCTGCTGAAGAGACTCGGCCGCTTTGCCTTGACTTTAGGACACCACGAAAGGTGGAATGACAAGAACAAAAATAGTCCAAAAATAAATACGGAACAAAGATAAACAGTTGCCGGCGCACTTGGGACGCTCACATAAAGCTTTAATTTGTTTCTCTTCCTGCCCAACCCGCTCCTGACGAGGGACATCAGTAAGCCCCTCACGGAGCGGCATGCCGGAAGAACAAACTTGGGCAATACAGACGCGAAAGAGGAAAGGTGACGGGAGGAAAACACGCAGAAAAGACACGCAGAGACAAAAGCCGGTACCCGTCGGATCAAAGTTTGTGGCGAGTTCAGTGGCCAAACGGCCACTAATTAAGATGTCACCGCACGAACGAGGTCGTTCGCGCACTGCAGAAGTGACGCAGAGTTTTGTTTTCTGTATTTTCGTCTTGCCGCAAAGAAATACCTTGTTTGTCTTCCCTATGATGAATGGCGCTTGCCAGCGGTCACCACCGCCGATCTGAGCAGCCGTTGTGTTCAAAGAGCGTTCGCTTTCACTTCCTTATATGTTGTAAAAGCCATGTGGAATTCACTGCTATTAGAGCTCACCCCTTTTTCGCTGTTGTTTGTGTCATCGCGAAGACAGCAGATGACGACGACTTTATGAGCCAAGATGCTTCCAGGCTACGTGCCTGTACAGCGCACGTACTACACGCGCGTACTTGTACGTACCTTTGGCGTGTCCAAACAGGTGATACTTACAGTTTGTTGGCTCAGCCATAAACATCTTAGTGCTTTTCAGCGGACTATAATGAATTACTTACGTTCCCAATGCGCCCGAAGATATGCAAAAAGGAGATAAAAATAAAGATGGCACTGCAAAACATTTGAAATTTGAGCAAAGCTCGACGAATGATTTCCTGTTGTTTTCCTAGGGTGGCCATTTTGCTGTTGACATTATTGCCACATCAACATGTTCGGTTTTACATGTATAGGAGCACCCAGCTAACTTTGTTGAAATGTTTAGAAGCGCCCTGTCTAGGAGTGGGGCTGCCTCCTAGGAGTCACATTATACCATAGTAAGAAATGCCGTTAATAGTAGTGTCAGGTGCTGCAGGTTTTATATACGCTTACCGTGGAGAATAAATAGCTGCATTCAACGCGGCTTCCAACGTAGTTGGTAACCAGTCACAGTGGCTTTTTCCTTTGACGTCGCTGCTCCGTTTTTACGTTACGTTACTGAACTGAACTGCTGCTTTTATTTAGAGTGCAGGGCCTTCTACGTAGTAAATCAGGCAGAAATTCTGCTGAATACGATGTGAAAGTCAGATTGACCGTGCAGATCGCTTTCACTTTTTTTCTCTTCTTAAACAGGAACAATTACGCATGTTACGGTCGCATACCAGGTGACTTCGTAAAGGAAAAGTGCAATATTGAGCAGTGTGAGAAAGAGACCACTAGGTTTCTGAGTCAAGGGACAAATAGAGAACAAGTAAAACGACCACAGAATGACGTTGACGAAATGGAAAGAGGTGCCTGCCGAGAAAACTCAAAGAAAGTAACAGAAGATTTGCGCGGGCGAAGATAAATGGAAAAATACTGATACGTGCTTTAAAATAGACGAACAGCACGTCTTCGCTTGTGGAGGATCTTGAAAAGTTAAATGAATGGGCGTAATGACGGGGCGTAGGCAGCCACGAGCTTTGTCACTCTTGTTTGATGTCGTGAGTTTATACAAGGCTCATCATTGCGGCACCGTGATACTATGTACTGCTTTGTGGGCTACAGTTGTGAGGTTAAATTTCTTTAAAAGCTTCAAAATGTCCCTGTAGGATCTTCACAATAAGTGATCTCAATCAAGATGTTCTGGACGAGATATGACAAATATAATGCGGGAAAAGAGATCAAGCATCAAACAGGTGCCTTGAGCAGGGTGGTGGACCTTTGGATAGGTGAGCATTTCTCTGTCAAGGTGGCGTTGTGACTATGTGAAGTAGCCTGACGAGGGGTCGCTGATGTGCTGCTGTAATGAACAAGAAGAGCAAAGAATTAAAAAGAAATTGTTGCGCGAAGCTGGTCCTGTTTCGCAGAGTATTTTTTCTTTTTTTGCTTTTACACAGTATCAGTTGGGAAAATTCTTCTAACGTGACTGTGCTTCAAGATATCCGACTCCAAATTTTAATTGTCGTTCCCATGATTACACATGCAAGAGAGTTAGGATCGGCGTAAAGCTCCTCCCTGATGTGACGCGACTGTTGCGTGTTGCGCTTAGTCTGACAACGGGGCGGAGGCATAAGCAAAGACGTTAACTCGGCTGGCGAAATCAAGATATGACAGTGTAGTGTGCTGTGCAGTTCTTGCTCTTGATTTCAATAAAACTTACAATACTTCGAAATCAGCAATGGCTTTACTTATGTAGCCCAGGCAAGGACCATGCCCGCTCGTCTAGTCACCATTACGCACGCACAGTGCCCTCCGGCTTCTCCGCTGGCGCCATTATCTCGGCATGGCAGCTGCCGCCATCAGGCTGCGCGGTCACATGTCACGACAGCGGTTCCGTGTTGTTCGATTTTTTATTTTGCCAACCGAGAGGAAAAGGGGGACAGTTGTCATTTTCGCCAATGGCTCTGCCCCGTTGTCAGACTAAATGCCGCACGCAACAGCGGCGTCACATCAGGGAGAAGTTTTGTGCCGAAACCGACTCTCTTGTATGCGTAATCATGCGAACGAGAACTAAAATTTGGAGTCCGTTATCTCCGAGCACAGTCTTGCCAGAAAACTTATGTCAACTGATAGTGTGTAGAAACATGACTGCCTCTTACTTTTCAATAGAAAGATACCAACTTACTGCATTCAGCAAAATGTTAATTAATTATTCAATTTTAGGTAATTGGACTGCTGACAGCGATATTTATTATCTCACTTTGCGTAACCTTGCCGACATAACCTATTTGCACAGGTGGTCTTCCCGCGCCTCCCAAGGCCTAATCTTAAGAAAATCATAAGGCTTAATTTTGAACACCCTGTATGCCGCCGTTATTATGTAATATGTTTAATATTCTTTGACGTTCCTGGCATTTTTCTTTTAAATTTATCTGATGCTTTCTTAGTGTCGAGGCACATTTTCATGCATGTCTTACTGACCATTTCGTTCTCAGACGCCAAGACGTCGCACATCCACATTTTTGGGACAAATTAGAGGAAAGATTAGCTTACGATGACTCAAAATATTACGGTAGTAATAAGTGACTATATACAAGCACTAATGGCCATGAACAGGACTATAACGATGAGGTGGTAGTGCTGTCTGTCTACATTCGGCTACCAATTTATTCCGTACCGTTCTTGCTCTGTTCCGGCAGGTAGCAGTGTCCATGCAATGAGCCAAGTGCATTCACAAACGCGCACACACACAAAAAGGTAGAAACTGGGAGGCATTTACAAAGCGAGCGAAATTTCATAGACTACTTGTCAAATCGACAATGATTTCGCAGTTATTTTTCTACGTTCACTATGTGTAACGCCATTTGAAGAGCTGTAAAAAGTCGGTTTTAAAAAAAAATGAAGACATTCCGCTAATACGGACACCATGCCAGTATAGTGGCTTCCCTGATGACTCTTCTACGCAATTGAAGAAATTTTGCTGTACAAAGAATTGTCTATAAAGGGAAAATCAGACATCCACCCGCTCGTAGCAGTTGCTACAAAGGAAACCCATACGGGTTCTTCGAAAGAAAAAGCCTCGCAGTTGAATAAAAATTCGTCCTGGCCCGGGACTCGATCCCAGGACCTCCGCCTTTCCGGGGCAGCCGCTCTACCATATGAGCTAACCAGGCGGCTAGCAGATGACAGGGCGAAGTCGAATGTGTCAACAACTGGAAGCAAAGGCAAGAGTTTTACGTAATGGTTCTGCGGAAACCCACAAGGTGGAGAGAAGTGATTAATAAAAGGAAAATCAGACATCCACACGTTCGCAGCAATGTCTGATTTTCCCTTTATTAATTACTTCTCTCCACCTTATGGGTTTCCGCAGAACTTTTACGTCAAATATTCATCTAACACGCACGCAGCAGAGCACGCGTGCATTTCTCCAAATAGACCTACAGGCATCAAATAAGTATATTACTATTTCTTCACTTCCTAGACAAAAGCCAGTGTTCTTAAACTGCTTTCGTGGCAAAAAATAATTATAATAATAAAAACATTAAAAAAAAAAGACTCGTAAACCACGATATTGACGGAAAGATAGGTTATTTGCGACGAAAACTGCAGGTGAGACAAATTTTTAAAACGCCATCAAGTGAGCGAGAAACGAGCAGTAAAACGCAAGAAGCGCGAAGAGAGAACGAGAGCCCACGTGGTGGAACACAAAACAACCGAAAGCGACAATGGGGAAAATCGGGATCCAATGAAGACACGCAAAAGACAACCACGCGCGTCTAAAGATATCCACTCGACTATTTTCGCGGCATGTCACCGTGATCGCCAAGGCAGCGCAAGATTAACGTCCCTTACGTGCATTGCCCTTTTTTTTTCAGCGTTTGAAGAAGAGCGTGTGTTTTGGCCTGCTTCACGAGGTCTAGCTGTTCTTGAGGATAGTGATGTCCCCATAGGGAGAGCTCGGGTGAAGCACCTTATGGAACGAAATCGCTAGGGCTAAAGACGTGAGGAGGAGCATGGTATACATTGTAATATCACGGGGGTGCGGGAGCATTTCCTAGAAAAGAAAAAAACGGGAATAACCTATTGTAAGTAAAAGCGCAAAAAATGTGCAGCCTACATACATTTTAAATAGAGATACATACTTTCTTAGAAATTCGTATGGAAGTACAAGTTCAGCATTTACCTACAAATTTGTGGAAGTACACACATAACTGAAACATCTAAGAGTCCCCCAATTATACAAAATCTAAGCGATGTGAATAAATGCTCTTCTGTTTCAAAAACGGATGACGCATTATCTTTAACTTAGAAATATAGAACTTGTCATGTGGCGCATGAAATGTCTTGGTTCCACTTTACTCAATTTCAAGGCTTTGTTTTCAAAATTCTTTTTTGTCACTTTCATCATATTTTTTTCATATTTTATAAGCGACTAAGTTCCGTATATAAATACCTCCGAACGGATATTTTGAGGGTGTTATTAATGAAATGAATATTGGCACTCTTATTTGTCGACACTAATACACTTGGACACTAATACACTTGGACTATGCGACTGTCCCTGAATCGTTCATATTAATAAGTATTACCGTAAAGAATTATTTAACGAGCAGCGAAATAAATTTACACGGGCATTCATGCGTCCACACTCCCACTTCGTTTGATGCGCGCAATTCATGGCCTTGACTTTGATTTCCAACGCTGACCAAACAAAGCACATCACCATTACGACTGCATAGCCGTCGAACCTTAAAGCTTCATACGAAGAACATTAGAGGGTCATTTGGCACTGCATTTGCGTGCGCCACCAGCATAAGTTTTCAAACATCGCGGAAAAGACGGACAGCCTATGTATTTGCCTGAACATCGCATTTATCTTCTCGATACTACTAATGTCGAAGATCAAGCGAGTTCGTATTTGTAATGAATTAGGGGAAAGCGTCTGCTGAAGACTGTTGAAAAGCGCGGTAACGCAGCTCCAAATACCTTTAAGTGGCCGACAAAGAAGATGCTTGGGGGCGGTGGCCCGAGCTGCCGGACGAGGGACAAAGAGCATCACCCAAGCAGTGGGCGGCACTAGGGAACAAGAACAAGAACAAGAAACCAGCAGAACGAGGAACCAGGAGAGAAAAGGGGACAGACTGGAACGCGGGGAGAAGAGATCGCTCGGGAACGGGGCTCGAAAATCTCTGGTTTCGAGGTCGGTGTCGCTGGGGTCCAGACCCGAACCTGAGAGCCTCGACAGAAGCAGGACGACCCGGCTGTTCCTGGAGATCCGCCGAACGTGGGGCTTGGTTGTTCCGGCTGCATCTGCTGCTGTTGGTGCTAATCCTGGTCCTTGTCCTGATCCTGAGCTGCCGTGCGCAGTGCGGAGGTTGCCTGGAGGCGACAAGAGGCCTGAGGCGACTATGCTGAGAGGTGCCCGGGAAGAACCGCGTGCCAAGGAACCGGTACGGGTGCCGTTCAGCTGTAGCGGTCGCACTTGGATGGCCTTGGATCCCAACAGCTTTGGACTTGGACTTGGACCGTGGACTCGGACGTCCGGGGTTGGCACTACCGTGCGTCCGCCTCCCTCGTTTGCCACTGCCCGCCACGCCGCTACCATCGTCAACGCAAGGGCAATTGCTGTCAACGCATCACCACCCGAGTAAATAAGAATCCCGATGTCTGAGTTTTTTTCTTGTTTCGGACCGTGGGTGATTTGAACTCACAGCACGGACTAACGCGCCCAACTGTACTTTCGTTATTTTGTACATTTTGTGTCATCCTTGCCATTCTCTTCTTTTCTTTTTTATCGTAATGAATGTTAAGTTTAGTTTTTTTAGAAAAAAATGGTTTCGTCTTTCCTGGACTGAGGCTCTGCCTGAGTTGAATAACTCGTACTCCAGGAACCTGTCTTCGTAGTATTACAGCATGGCCTCTTACGTTAAGTTGTGCGGTTATTGCGCTATGCATAGCCAAGTACCCTTTCAACGACTGTGTGGATTCTGATAGTGAAATATTGAAAGTTCATTATCGTAGGAAATTATTTCGTGGTAAAGAATAGTAGCCGTTTCTATTAGGCAAATATCTAGCACTCTGCCATTTTGAGAACATTATACACGCCCAAAAAATTGTTCATAAAAAAATTTAGCATGAGTGGTATTGCTTTGCATATATTGACACGCGCACTTGTTTTAAAGCGAAGCTTTTACGGCTAGGCGAAAGGAAAATCCGTCTGTCCACACCTTTATACCGAAAACTCATAAGCAATGGCTCGCGCGTCGTACTCTTCTTCCACCGCTGGCTCCGTTGCCACTCCTCATGCCAGCGTAAACTTTCACTTCTCTTCTGTCGTCGTAATGGGGAGGCCATATTTACGGGGGTATGAGACATTGCTAAAGGGGGTATCAGCCATTGATTGTCTTACGTGACGGACAGATTTAATTATGAAGGCATTGAAATATCCAGAATCGCAGGCGCAATGATGAGCGGATTCTGCTAACCACGCCGCCGAGTAAATTGGAGACATCGAACGCAAGCGACAACGGCGGACTTCGGGCATACCATCGCTGACGTCGTTCTCCCCGTTGCAGAGGACTAGTGTGTGACCTGATTCAGAAACACAAAAACGTAACCAATAATTGAGGAATGCTTTAATGCACCGTCCCGATTAACCTAGTGATAAACACCGGAGTCACACGTTCCCGCTTCGCTTGTTAACCATCTGCACGGAGTGCTTGGGCGGACATTTATTATCTTTATCCGGTGAATGCGTTCCACTGGATCACAGATATTGAAAGCTACTGTTCAGCGCAAAACGCGTATTTCTGTATCGAAAGTATTTCAATTGTTATTGCTGGTTGTATCTGCTTATGTCTTGTTCACGTCGTACAACATTTTTCACGTCGCATGGTCACGTGATGAATGTTGTACATTCTGGAAGGCACTCGAGCACTACGCGGGTCACGTACAAATAGCCGACGCGCTTGACCAGGGCCGCTGTCTTGTACCCGTTCGAAAAGCCAACGTTCGGTTTCGTCTCACGTAATTGTTGTAGGCCGCGCCGATATCGCGACCTAGGCCAATCAAGGCCAATAGCATGAGGCGAGACCGAACGTCGCCTTTTCCAACGCGCACAAGACAGTGGCCCAGATTTCGAATAATGGACGAGTGTGCACGTAGCTATCATTGTGCTTCGTGTTGGCTGATATTACTGAGCACAGGTTCCGCAATAAACAGTCAGTCTTGTGACATGCGTTGTGCGAATGTGCAGTTATTCACCGTTACGACAGCGGGACAATGCCATATGTATTTAGCTATATACACGCATACTCGACAGCAGCGGAATGTGTAGCCCCGAAAATCACTCAACTACGTGGGATACCTGTGAATGTGAAATACTTAGCTGAGCTCTAAAGAAAAAAAAATTAAGATTAGCCCGCAACACGACCCAACTACAGAAAGCAGCAAATAGAGCAGCAATGGCTTTTCTCAACGAATCCATGCCATAAACTCATAAAGATACGTGCGGTTACGTACTGAGTCGCCGTCATGAAAAGCGAGAAACGTCGACATGACAACGGCGGTTAAATAAATAAATAAATAAATAAATAAATAAATAAATAAATAAATAAATAAATAAAATGCGACCACAAAAAGGCATAGAAAGTGTTGTAAGCGAAATCCAGGAGAACATATTGAAGCGGGAGCTGTAATTGAATCTCAGCTCCATGAAAGCGTTTTCATCTGTTGCGTAAGGCGGATACACGAAAAAGCAACTTTTCCCGCCGATCCAACATGCAATGCTTGCACAAACGTTGGATAACAGAGCAACGACCGTGCACACGAAGCAAGTTCACGTGGAATATGGAGAAAAAAGAAAGACTTATTGGCACATGAGAATTATCTGTTGAATGCGGCCATCGAACACAGCGCCGAGCTCGGTGACCCTTTACAGCGTGGTAGAAGTTGGTGTCTCGACTCTGCATGGCATCTCACTGCAGGAGAACTTAAATTCTGTCTATATTCACTGCGTTTAAATAATGCTCCACTGCGATTGGCGAGTTGTGCTTTCGCCGTCCTTTCAGCGCTCATATGTAGATGCTGATATGAATGACCTTTTTCTTAAGACACTGCTCCCTGGAATTGTTCAGGAATGCAGCAGTACAGTGAGTAACTCCGCAAATGGACATAATTAGTATGCTCACACGAATCCAAGTGGCATGGCTATTGGTGGAAAGCGTAACTGCTGGAAACTTGGCCAGGAACTATACTCTTCAGAAAAGCCATTTTGCAGCTAATAGAGAGCTTTACCAGGTCACTGAAAGTGTGCGTCAATACTAGGATAAGAACTGCATGCAGGGTGAAAATTACATTGTATGTTTATGCACTGTGTATGTCTATGACATTGTAATATATGCGCCTTTCTCTCTGTATTTCTATATTGCAAAATTTTGTGATTTGAACTCTCATCCTAATGCTATTTTATAGTGAATCATTTTTACCTACGTGACACTGTGTAATACGTTTGTATATTACTCCTATCAAAATGAGTAGTCGGGACCATCTGCTGGGACCAAAATCTTCTTGTTTCTTCGCGTCAGTAAAAAAAATGAGGGAAAAAAATCCCAACGAATGAGTCATCAAAGGTGCAGTCCTGGAACGTCAAAAACTAACCATATACTAAGTAGTATCATGGAGCCCGTTGCATAGGTACCGCGACGAAAGTTGCAACTCAGCCGCAAAAGTAAACATAGCAAAAAAAAAATATATGCGATAAGTACTAGCTCGTTCTTTGCGTGTCGAGTACTCAGGCAGGCACTCCCAGCACCGTACCTCGGCCACACGTAATCCCGAAAGAGCAAAATCGTGTATACCCGCAGCAAGCCGCTGTAAACAGCGAGAAGCGGCGGCAGCTAACTGCTTTCCGCACCAAGTCCTGTTCCCGGGGCTCGGTGGTGCGGGATGCCTCTCCCTGAACGAGGTCCATCCATTGATTTAACACGAATGCAGTAGCGACGCATTAGCTCCCTTCGTCTTCGATGGCAGCTCGGGCCAATCACTGCGTCGTATTTCTTGCAACAAGCTGTACCCGTTGCCGCGATTTCCACTTTCACTACTGGCACATTTAGAATTACGTGGCAGCCTTTGATTACTGTAGTATGCAGCCTCTCAAGGGCTTGAAAGCAGAAATATTATTTAGTTTTAATCATTCACCACAGGAAGTGTCTGCAGATTGTTCAACCTTTAAAGAACATTTGGTAGGTGTTACCGTATATATGAATAATAATGAATGCGACAGGCACCTGTGTCAACGCAGAGACAATAGCCACTAAGAGGCTAGCCAGATCAATTTTAGAAGATGTGAGTGCATGATCCAACGGCCAGTGACCAAAACCAGAGGCCGAACTCACGACGTTGTTGCCTATTACAACTGTTTATCACCGGACGACGACCTATAATGTTTCGCAACCTCTTCGCGCGAACCACTTTAGCGTAATACTTCCTTTGTAAATATTGACACGTGGACTCGTTTATCTTTTACGGGTGAGCGCTTTTCATCGTCTAACAAATGTTATCGCTTAGAGCGGGACGCGCCCTCGTGTATTGGAAGTTTCTCGAATGTTATCAATGATTCTGTTATCACCGAAGCTTTTGGAATCTGATTGCATGTGCGACACGAATTGTGTAGACTTTTCTGGAAGACACACGGGCACCACCGCTTACTCTGGACCCTTCGAGAACTCGTGTATAAAAGCCGACGCACTTGGCCATATTTTCGACGATCGCCGACTGTGTTCGGCACTATCGGCGTTCTTTGAGTGTAGCCTGTATTTGAGGGAACAAGTTCGCCCAATAAAACGCCAGTTTCGTCATTCCCAGTTTTGCTGCTTTCTTCACCGTCACTACTACGTGACAATAAGGAAGGCTTCAAATTTGTAGACGCTCCCGCTCGCAAGAACTGTTTATTATTACCTCTAGCGTACGAGCTCTTTTCTTCGAAAAAGTAGATAAAAACAAGTAGTACTAACTGCGCCGTCGAAAAATCTGTGGAAAAACAAGTTCGAACGTGTGAAGGTAAAAAAAAGCAACAGAAACTGAGCGAAGCAAAGAAACATGACAAACGGCGCAGGTCCCACCGAGTAAGTGCTATAGGAGTAAGTGCTTGTAGTGTCCATTCCTTGTGCTTAGTTGTAGCACTACCATGATTTTATCATGGAACCGTACCAACTCATCCAAATGTTAACCTTGCTGCTTTCTTGTAATCGGCCACACTATCTCCTCCCACCCCCCTCATTCCCAAATTCTTCCTTTCTTCAGCCTGGAACGGAGAGACTTATGGTCAAAGTTTCATTTTAGACATTAAATGGGCATCAATCACCGTCAGGGAAAGGAAATGACACTGCCACTTTTATTCTCCTTGTTTGGTTTCTAACTTAAGGTTCTTATCTATGTTTATCCTGAGTGTGCCATTCTCACCCCCACGCACGTAGAGGAAAGAAAGCAGTCAGCCGAAGCACAGAGATGCTATGGTGTTCGATACCTTCATTCACATGGCTCTTACTTATTCAAGATATCGTTCAACCGCTTAACCTGATCCTCCAGTGATGCACCAAAACTCTCCAAAACTGCGAGCAAGTGCGAAAAATTCGGCATATCAATGTGTCAGACAGATCCCCTACACCGCACTCAGGGTGCGGACATTTCTTTTCAATTTATTTTTCTCCACATACGACTTGGACATCGAGATTGCTCTGAAAGCGCTATCTTGTGAGCCCCCAAAATGGCTCATGTTTCCTTCAAATATCAAATGTCGACCAGAAAGATGGAATCATCCTTGAACGGTTTATTTATGCGCGTTTGTTTACAATATATTTAATATATAGAACTCCACGCATGTTGCTTTATAAGTGCAATTCATTCTTGCTTATGCTATCACTTTCCTGACTCATACCATCAGCTCAGATTTTGTGCGTCACTAGACCTATATCATCGAGAGTATGACAACGTCATTGGAGAAAATTTCTCACAAAGTCACAATTATCAAATGATCACATTCTCATCCCATGAAGTAAGAAGCACAAGCAGATATGAACTCTGTAGGTATTAGCGAGTGAATGTACTGCTATATTTAATTGGAGACAGCTGTCATGTCAACAAGAACCACTGGTCATGAATACATTGCCTGAGGAGCTTTTTCATCTTAGAAGGAACCTTGACTGGCTGCAGACAATGATCCAGTGCAGCGTGTTTTTGATTTTGCTATCACATGGGGCGCACTAACGCAACGACCAAAGGGTCATGCACCACCCAGTGGTACACGCCCTGTCGATAGCAGTGAAAGTGCCTGTGTGTGTGCGAAAGAAACAAGGATGTATTTTTTAATGGGTGCTGTAGATGTTTACCTTATCATGCGCGTAGCTAGCTTGCCACTTCGGATGAAATCGGTGATGCATAAAACGGCTTACTCATAAAGAGTACACACGCACACAACGCACACAAGCATAAGAAGAACAAGCTCACATGTTAACAAACATCGGGAGCGTCTGGTTCAGGCGAGTGTATCTCAGAAATACTAATAGCACATTCGTTGCACCCAGAGCAGTAGCAGCGCTACTGCAAGGTCCAGGAATATGTTGCAGCTCGATGGAGCTGCCATGTAAATTTAAGCCATATTGCAACTGTACTCTTGGCCCAACAAAGCGCGTGCCAACGCGCTAGACGAACTGCAAGTCATTCCGCACATTTCACACATTACACAGTGGTGATCCCGTTAGTTTCAGTTTATGTAGGCCATATGTTTAAACGAATACGGTATGTACACGTACAGTCAGGCCTTGCAATGGCACTTGTCATGTTAAAGTCGCATTGTGTGTCAACAGTTGGAATGATCACACGAGATAGCACGTTGAGAGCGCCATGCAACGCCTACCGAGGGCAGACCCATTCATTTTAGAGAATGGCGCTGGTACCAGTTGTGATGAGGCGCCATGCACCACTCTAGCATGGCTAACAGCGAGTATGTTCAAACGACCAATGTTCGAAAGGTCTGTGGGATACCGCAATCTTTAATCACGTTGAAGTCATCTACCTGAGCCTGAAACTTATACATCTAGCCTTGGGGGCTAGCTCCCATTCATATAACTTGGGCACAGTGTCGAACACTTACCCACGAAGTCCACTTAGCACTTATCGTATGCCGCTTACAAAAATGTATCTGATTGGTACCGTCTTCTGGCTCCAATATTATACTAAATCCGTACTAGGAAGTGTACCATACAGAACTAGAAATAAGTAATGGAGAGTAACTGACACTCAGAAGTCATTTAGTGAGAATAAAATAACTTCAACGTAAGCATAAACTAAAACAAATGAGAATCGCGAATGCAAGACCAAACGAAGACAAGACCTGGAACGGCTAGCAACTTCCGCCTGTATCACAGAAAAGACAATTAGTTGGTGAAAATTCAATATTTTTTAAAAGCCGGCATAAGCGAAGATAGCGGTGGAAGGACAAACACAAACGCCGAATTTCAACGGAAATCTCAGGCTGTAGCGGAGAAAATCAAATACAAGAGCTATCTACATATGCGAAAGAGAAGGCAGAGTCAATCTGTCAGTTATGGACATGCGTGTTGACTTTCGGAGAAAAACAATCCAACTATGACAATTTTTCTTTTTTGGAGCATAATCACAAAGGCTAGCTGACATGTGCTGATGCAATCACTCACATGGCACGCTTCCACCACAATACAAATTTCTTCGTTCCTATGTCTAAGAAATACTATTTCGAACTTGGGCGCTGATTGCAATCTAGAATTGGAATGAAAGTTTAGACGTGGTTCTAACGGTCAACGACCGTCTACGCCCCGTTGTGATCCAGTTCTGGGGTGATGATTCACAGTCGAGCGTCGCTCAGGTCACTTGCTTAAGCCGCCCGGGCGCCTAAAACACGGTAGCTGACTACGCTATACCGGTACTACAACTACGGTAGCCGACTACACTATACAGAACTCCAACTGGCTCCATGGACATGGGAGCACACTCCACATCGGATCACATTACACGTCTCATCTCAATACATTCTAAGCACGAAGAATGCACCAAAGATGCCCGCATTTTAAGCAGTTTATTTCCCCAAGGTAACTATACGAAGTAATCTGATGACTGTGTCTCCGTCGATCATAATAGTTTAACTGTTCACAATATCCCACCCATGACGTCGCACAGTTACGCCGGAGTATTTCGCCTCGGTTGTGACGCAATCGGTCCCTCATACGATGCAGCTACGTGGCAATTGGAAATCTGAAGTCGACGCTGTTCCCACGGAAGTCCTCGACGTTGACCCGTTTCACCAATTAATGGGCTCTCCGTGACAGTCAGCTTGCAACGAGTTGAGAAGCCTGGCCATGATGATTGTTCCACAAAATTTGGCGGTCGCCGTCAGCTCGAAGGGAGCTTTGTTGACCCTCAACAGCCGGCGCCGGGCTGCGTCATCGTCTATAGGCGGGCCCTGATCGAGTGGTTGCTTCTTGGGAAGTATCTAAGGAGCGCCTATTGCCGTTTTGAGAGATAACAGCTCACCTACGCTCTGATTGAGTCGGCAGCATATCTGCCCCGTGCGACATCAACAAGAACTAAAGGTAATACTTAGTCCAACGTTCGACGAAAGCTTCTCAGGTGAAGATGGTACTAGCTTAGGCACTCCTCGTTCTCGTTTGACCATAAAAGGCATACAATTAGTTTCTGTGATACGGCATTCTGCAAACAAGATATCACATTTCTAAAGCCGTCCCTTGCCATTGCAATTACCTGCTCTTAATTTTTCTGTGAAGCAGTGTATATTTTTCCTACTTATTGCTAGGAGTAAAAACACAGTTGACCCGTCTCGACCTTTCTAAGCTTGTGAGACAAGGAATGAACATAATGTTTACCCGCTGTGTTCTTCGTGGCATCAATGTATTCTGGTACCTTGTATCGACTAAAAGGCATGATGCCCCTTTCCAGTCGTTTGTAGATAGTTGTCAAAGGTAGTTGTTATGCCAGTTAGAAGGAAAACTACTTCTATCGAACGAATATCCGCCCACTAAAGCTCACGTTAATCCTACGTACAAAAGAATTGCTAAGAGAGGAATTGGGGCAAGACATGGTTACTTACTCTTTTTTTACGAATTTCGAATGCATGTAAAAGAAGTCCAGCAAACGTTTCGGTGATCCGGAGCAATATTTCCAATGCACATATTCATCTAGGAATTTGCAGGCGATATCTAGAATTTGCGTGCTGTTTTAACTACGTTGTTTCAAAGTGAATCACACCCACTTCGACCCTTCTATTTCTTGCAGTAAATTTGTTGGTCACGCACATTTATTGTTCGAAGAGCAAACCAAATAGCCGTCGGTGTAGCAGGAGAGCTTGAGAACACGGCCACAGAGTGCGCAGTCTAGCTCACGATCAACCTTGCCTAAGTACACATCACTAAGTAGATAAGCAACCTTAGACAGTATACAGATTTTTTATGTCTTTCCTTGTCACTAGCATGGGATGGACAATACGTACAGGAAAACTTCAGCAGACAAAGCACATATGTATCTAGAAGCTGATTCACGAACTGGCTCAGCAATACATTCCCTCGCACACTTTGCCAAGCTATCATAAAGCAGAGTAATATATATTTTCGGTGTCTACATCGAAACCTAAGCCGCTGCCAGAATTCTATTCCTTCATAACCTGAACCAGTGCCTCTGAGTTACGTATGCCGAAAGTGCCATCTGAATGTGGTGACGAGCAGTCCCTCGAATATTCAGTGACATCATTTACTTTTTTCGAATACGACAGATGTCTACCGGAAGATTTGTAAAGTACGACCTAAAAAAAAAAAAGCAGTTCTAAAATGCAAGGTTTAGTTTTCTTAACGCTGGAGGCAAATTTCACAGCTCTTAATTTGTTGTGCGACAGACAAATTATCTCGAAAACCTACTGTGTGGCGTAAAAAAACACCGAAATTAAAACACTTTTCAGTATTGCAATTGTAAGACCACCCTGAACAAGACAATTCATCAAATAACTGATTGTTTCAGAAACATAGACAAGCAGTGCAGTCCCTGATGGCAGCTTTAGTCCGAAACATAACGAAAGCGTTCTTCAGGAACAGACCTGGTTCTGAGACCTGGTAAATTTAAAACTTCTACAGGTTGCGTATGCGACTCTAGGCTCTGTTTTCTTTTCAAAGTAGGAGTTCTACTATTATCTTCCTCACCGACAACGAGAACGCTAATAAAGGGTGAATACGTTGACATCTTTTCTTACTTGGTTGGAGCTCTCGCAGTGTGTTAGTCTACGAAAAGTTAGCTTGACGGCTAGTAATTTTGTTCCTTATTGTCATACAAGCGACTCTTGTTTATTTTTTTTATTTATTTATTTATTCCTCAAATGCCCCTGGAGAGGGATTTTACATGAGGGGTGGGCTGCTCCAAAGAAAAATGTGTTCTTATGGCGATGTGTTGAACGCCTCACTTTGCGTGGCAACAAACCCGCATACCTTGTAAAACCTGACCTGCTGTGACATCTCCTAACAGATCCTGATACGAATTGTCTTGCCATGATAGTTAAAAGTTGCAGAAAATATAGCACATAATGTGTATTCCGTGGGGGTGCCTATGGTGCCGAGTAAAGCAGGACGTCATCCAGGTATGGCCCACAAAAAAATTGTAATAACGGATTTCAAAGTTGCTGGGTTATGCCGCCAAATACGAGAAGCTAAAAAACGTGCTCGTAATATGAGAAATACCTTACAGAACGACAGAAAGCCTGAGCAAGTCCGTAAGGCCTCATGGTTTTATGAATGCGTGGGTCAGACGAAAAAGGGTACGTAAATGCTGGCTACCAAGTGCAATGTCGCACTGTGTAACTGCGGCAGAAACGAAAGAAACACAAAAGCCATCTACGTATGCTGCGGTAAGAGGAGCGCCAACCGTCAAATCATGGACACGGGGGTTAACTTTCAAGCGCTAGTGGTAAAATCCTGATAAACTAAACTTATGGTCTTATAGGAAAAAAAGCTTCATACGAGTTCAAATTCTGAAACGTATTCCTATTGTGTTAGATATTGCTCTAATTGCTGTACAAATCGAGCAAACTTGCGGATTTTTTTATTTCGTTGTTCATGCAAAGATCTGCCGAAATCAGTCCCTTTTCTCTGCGTTCGTTATGTAATCCACCCAGCTTCGCGCAGTGGGCCATGTCGACCCCGCAGGTAGAGCACAGGTACAGATTTGCGCGGTGCGTTCGAATTAGCGAGTGAAAAATACAAGCAGAAGGTGGCATACAGCGAACTGCGACGTCGCAGACGAATGCACGCGCGCGCACTCGATAAACTTGCAGCGCGCATCGCGTTCTACGCCCCGCGCACGCACGGTCCAGTGGCTGAGACGCCGTGTGCGTGAGGCGCTCCCGTCGCGTCCTCTACTTTGCCCAAGCGATGTTCACGAAGCGTTCATTCGTGTCACCCGCACGCTCAATGGTGCGAGGATTTCGCGAAAAAGCGAGTGTGTGTGAGAGAGAGGCTGCCGGCTGTCGGTTTGCGATTTAAATAGGCTCGCAGCCGCTTCCATAATTAACGTGAAACTGCGCAGTTCCACTCGAAGCCCGCATAATCGACGGCAGCACTTCCCCATTCTTGTTCACGGTGCTCGCGTTCAAACGCAGCCATGGCTCTCCCAAGAAAAAAAAAAACGTAATTATGAAATTAAAATGATGCGGTGAGTCTATACGGACGGGCAGGTTGTTAGGCGGAAGAAGTCTTTGAAGAATCCTGACTGCAGAAAAAATTGCCGTCTCTTCAGATGTATTATTTCTTTTTGTTTTCTTTGCACGTTGTAAGACATTAAAATGGTTGGTGTGTCGACTGTGTAAGTTCATCCAGAGCTTTATAATAGTTCCCGTTTTCAAACAAATCATAGTTTTGTAGACCGAATGGAGAACCATTATTGAGCCAAGATTTGCGGTTGTGCAAGATGGTTAGATACATGATCGAACAAGGCAATCAGACAATCATATATGTGTAGTAATTAAAGTAAAGCAGAAAGCAAAAACCAACGAGAACCGGCGACCAATTCGGAACGTTACCTTTTCAGATAACGACCATGTTCTAACTTAACATGACACTCAGTGCCAAACGAGAATTACAAACACCGCAGAATCTTTACCTTCAAGTGTAAATTACCTACCGATAGAAAGTCGATTTGTTGAGGGATAGAGAGATAGGGAGACAGACCTTTCTCTAAATAATGGTCCGCCTTGTGGAAGTGTGTATTTTGAGGGTAAATAATGTTGGCGGTAACGAAAGTGGTCTTTTGTGTAAAAAAATGACATAATCGTACTGTGTTTTGTGAGACCGCAGTCTAGTCTTGTTTTGTAATTTTAGCGGTTTCCTCTTACCCATCCTATTTTCATGCCAGAAGGTTGCGGAAAGCCTCGCGGTGATAATTCGTCTATATTTTTTTCCACGACCAGTTTCCCTGCAAGCCCGTCCTTCTTTATGATACATAATCACGGAAATAGCAGCCAGCATTTTTGCTATTTGAATGTGCCGCCTTCCAGAAATGAAATGATTATAACAGCTGGGCGGCGAAAGGACTCAGCGAAAGAAGTGCTCAAACCTTTTTGCAAATCTCACCTTCTCTCTCCTCTCTCTGTCTCTTAATCCCCATAACCCCTTCCCCCAGTGCGGGGTAGCAAACCGGTCGTGCGTCTGGTTAACCTCCTACCTTTCCTGTCTTCTCTCTCTCTCTCTCTCTCACCTTCTCTATGCCATCCGCTTGAGCTCCACGTGAGCGTTAAGATGCAAGAAATATGACAGTTTAAGCATTGATGTCTTCCTTTGGAATACGAGTAAATCAGAATGTCTGATTTATTCTTCGGAAGCTGGCGCCGATTCCACGTAAAACTTGAATGCAATGTGTCAGCTGACTGGCACCTCTCTATATGTAAGGTGAAATTATGAAATTCTATGTATTTTTTATGATCTCAAATTAGTTTAGTGCCTCAGAAAAGGAAAGGTAAAGTTCCGTACGTATAAAAAGTGAAATCCAGATAGATTGGTCAAAGCCATCGCACGGAATCGGAAGGAAAGAATCCTGGGAAAATACTGTCCCTGAACTGTTGTCGATATTTTATTTGTATTTTCGTCAAAGTCCCTAATCACCAGGCTCTGCCTTTCAAGCCCTTGCTTGATTAAGAAGGCGGCCCGTACTGTGTAAAGTGCATTTGTGACAATAATTTATTATTATTATTATTATTATTATTATTATTATTATTATTATTATTATTATTATTGTCTGGTATTTTTTGGCCTTCCTGTCAGGCGACGAAAACACATTAAATAAATTTACAAATATTTTAGGGCAAGACGGACGCCGACCAAAAACGTTAAAAGAAAGGAAACCAAGACGTTTCGGGGCCTTTGTTCGGCGAACATTTTCCCCTTGACTATGAGCAATCCCGACCAGACAAGTTTTCGTCGAACTCTTGACTTCATTATATTTGCAAATCTTCCGTCCGGACAAATGTTCATGCCTATATGCCTTGCTTGACGCACAGTCTACAGGCGAGCGAGGCCTTTGATATGCACGGGAATTTATTAATCACGGGAAAGACTAAATTGGACAGCGATATCAACAGCTGTGTCGATTGTCTTCCGCACAAGGATGAAAGTCATTATATGTGCGTTTTGATTAAACTTACAATGGCCGCTTTCTCTCAATTTTCTGCTGTTGTGTTCTGCGTCCTAAGTGCATTGCTATTATTCACTTTCCTATTATCTTGTGATCATTTTCCTATTATCTAAAGCGACGGCTTTTAATGTTTGCTTCTAATGCCAACGATGGTGTATAGAGAAAAGTATGGGAGCTAGCGCAATGAAATTTGATCCATTTGTTGGCCGTCCAAAAGACGACGTGCTGGTGAAGTTAAAAGATGTGTTGCATAATTAGGTTCATCGTGGGAAATTATCAAATTACTGTTACCTGCGTTTTGACGTATAAAGCCTTCAACAGTGCTTCATTTGAGGGCATACTAACACAAGACTTCGTGTTAAGGAGAAAACTGTGCCCAAGAAACAAAAAACATAGCTTCGCAAATTTGACAGTATTAAGTGCTTTGGAGAGCTCGCATGAAACTGCCGTATTTGTGCCGAATGAGGGTCGAAATGCTCGCCGTAGATTAAAACATCCAACGCTTGCCAACTGCTTGACATATAATCAAGAACAAAAAACATGGAAGTTCGCAGCAAGTAGTTTGTGTATGGAGAAATAAAAAAGAAATTTGGAGTTTCACTTATCGAAGCTGCATATGCGGGCTACGAGAGACGCCTTTGGATGAGCTCTGCACTACTTGTGACTGCATTTATAATGTAAAACCATAGCCTGGCACGTGAGCGTCATTGCGTGCCAACCCCATCTGGCTACCGCTGACGTGGCTGGGATCCGAATCCGCAACCGCGTGCTCAGTTGCAGAGCCCCTTACCCAATGGGCCACCGCGGATCGTGCGAGAAACACGCTGATAAAAGTTTCAAAATGGTAGGCCCATTGACGGCACCTTAAGAAACGCTGTCGGTGCTTTTCAAGCTCTTTCAAAGAGTAAATGAAATTTTGTAATTTTTGCAGGAAGCAAACGCCTGAGCACTTCCGCTTGAAACTTCGAACACGTTCGCTGGATACACTTTAGGCTTAGAATCCACCGCAGTATGATAGACCATTGTGTTAGTTAGTTTGTATTTCATCATTGGTAAACTAGGGCGCTGGGACTTGGAAATACAGAAGAGAGGGCACATTTTGTCGAGTGAGCGCTTGTATGCGCTCTGTCTCTCCGTGCTGCGTCGTACCAGCGCTCAGGTTCCCCAATGATCACAAGAGTCTATTTAAAGCAGTCGAAGTAACTTTCTAAGTTACAAAGTGCCAATTTTAGAGCGCCAATTAAGACTGGTCGGGAGCGTTAAAGGCCGCCGTCGCAACAGCTGTGGCTGTGCGCAGCTCGTGAAGGTGGTTCGGAGGTTCTTTTAGACGCCGCGGGAAAGTTTCACAGAAGTCGGAAACGCCTGTTAGCCCGGTAAAGCTCCGAGGCTAACAACAAAAAGCTTTCCTGGCACTGGGGCCTTTTTGCCACGGAAAAGAGCTTCACTAGAGGTTGGCTGGTGTGCCTTCATGAGTAAGCAAGTATAAGGTTGTGTATTTTTGTGTTTTATATCTACATGAACTAGTTAATCAAGTAGAGAAGAAAGAAAATAAAAAGAAAGGTATATAAGTATGCCGAACCTGCCTTTGTGCCCTGTAACGCCCTTCTCTCGCAATACCCTATCAAGCTCGTGCTTTAGACGCGAAAGCACAGGCACATCCTCAGCCTACCGGTATATTTGGGTCTACTGCTGCCCGCTGCTCCCTGCCCACTAATGCGAGTCCAAAGCCGTACACATAAGTATAGTAGAGCAAGCAGTACTTAAATTAGGTTCTGACTGAGAGCTGTGTTCCAGGAAGCTTCTTGAGACTTTGGAGTGGAAGCGCCAACTGTACTTTGCTAGAGGCGCGAGAACTAGGGATTGAAGCTGCCGTCTCTTCCTTCCCGTCTTACTGGAGGCTCCCTCTTGGTTTAACACCGCGGGCGAAGGTTAAACCAGATAGGCTGGACCTCTTAATGAAACACCGTGGAGCATTCACGGTCATTTCTATACGTGCTCGCGGAACCCGAACTTTGAGCTTCTGCAGACAAAAAGAAATATCACAGTGTAAACAAGGTTTCGAGACACTATTACAATGACGGCCATTTGTCGGAAGACATATAAGAGAGATTTCGTTAGATGGTCCGAAAGAAGAACAATATGTCCTAAGTAATGCACGCGACAACCGGGATCTTAATCTGAGTCGTGGTAAAAACAGAACGAAGAGGCGGCATATGTGAAGGAGTGTACGAAAGAAATGTAGCGTTCAGAAATACTAGAAACAGAACTTGAAAGCATTACTGTTGCTCGGGATGGAAGCGGTAGAATGAAAAATTCAAGATGTTCTTAAGTTTAATGAGGTAAAGAGTGCGGTGTTGCGCTAATGCGTGAACTCGGTCTCATCATGTAATTATCTAATTAATGTAAACTGAAATTCAATGGCTCCCTCCCCCCTTTTTTATAGTGCTTTGTTTTCAAATAGAGAACTGTATTTTCACTTGAATGGACTTCCTGCGTTTTGCTGTCTGTCACATTGCAGAATAAAATGAATTAGTATACCGTGACAGAAGTCATAACGATAACAAAGCGGGATTTCGTCATCTTACGTGGCCGTGCTCAACACGTGAAGCGGGCTTTCGGACCGTTCACAAAAGGCACTTCTTGCTAAGGCGTATTCGTTCATGTTGAATTGAGTCGTGAGAAAAAGAACCACTGTAAGATTTTTCAAATACAGGGTATTATTGAATAGAACCTTAAATGACTAAGGTGTGACAGGAACGACTAAATGACAAAGCGAATAGGGCAAGACTAATCCGAAACCATGAGTGCGTGCACAGATGAGCCAAAACTAGGGAAGGAAGGCAAACGTAGCGAAAATCTATAGGCAAAACAGTTTTGAAGCAGTTCCCGTAAAGTATCTTCCGAAACGAAATATGTTGACAAGTCTTTGTCACCGACTACAAAGCTTAATATAGTTTGGGAAAGCTCGGTTATTGTTTACCCGGGAGGCATAGTAAATATTCTCAATACTACAAACTTAAGATCAGAGAAACGCGAGAACAACACGTACACGCTATAGTAAGGAAAAGGCTAGCACATTGCCGTTCGCATTGATGCCTGGTTGTCACTTTACTCCAATAGCGTATACTGGAACGTGTCAATTACGTAAGTTGGTATCATTATTTGTGATTATTTTCCTTGCCGATAAAAAAAGAGAATCCGCAAAGCGCATGTCTTGTTTCTAGCCCGCGTGAGATGCATTCAACTTCACCTCCAGGATGAGCACGGTTGTGGTGTACCTATGTTGATACTGAGACAAACGGACAGCGAAGTGCTTGACAAATTTTCTTGTATCACACCTGATCATAAAGCACATGTTTTAATTTTCACTTCATATGTATTCACGGTATGTTATCGGCTGCCATCTGGTTACTACGGACGCTTTTATGTTTTCTTAAATTCTTTTTTTTTACATATGTGATTAAATGTACGCACTGTGTTGTTCTCGGTAGCGATTTGAATATCGACTTACTGTCCAGCAGCAATGCAGCCCTCGAAGTTAAAACAAGATTCAACACGCATTCATCTGTTAATTTATAGCAGAGCCCACTGGAATCCCAGAGGAAACCTAGGCACTCTTAAAACTTTTCATCAGCAATATTGGGATAAACCACTTGTACTCTGTTGTTGTAGGTTTTCCCATCAGTGATCATTTGGCAATTTTTGTCTGTTCAATGCAGTAACAATGTGAAGAAAGCTAAAAAAGTGCATGCCTTCCGCAATATCAGCAAAACTACGTTATATATAGCTTTCGAGATCAGCTTGTCTATGTAGACTTGAACAACAACTTAACCGAGACATGCCGTATTGCAGCTTATTATACATTTCTGAGCATGTTATTTCGATTGCTTCCCTTATAAAACATTAACTGGATCTCAACAAGCCCGAGAGACATGAATGAAGGGCGAGTTGCTGAAGAATGAAGGGCGAGTTGTTGTTGAAGAACGGGACAGGCTATACCATAACTTAATTCAAACTAGACGTCTCCACGAGTTGAAAACCGACAAGTAGTATATGACTAGTGCCACAACACGCATTCTAGCTGTAAAAAGCACTGTTTGACCGCTCTGTTTAATTTAGCCTGTAGAAGTTTAGAACACACATGAAAATAATTAAATTTGATATTTTGAAAGCGACAAAACACGGTTGCCAACATTATTAAAAACGGTGTCGTGCTACGAGGCCAAGAACTAGCTAAAGTATTTAGCACGTTTTTTTCTCTCTATAGCACAATCTTCTAGCTAGACGGACTTTCCTTCTGTGAATTTTATCAATGCTCAGACTATCTTTCTCTATCAAGTTTCAGAAAGTGAAGTAGCCTCTGCATTTATCTGCCTCAATAAAAGCATAATCTGTAGATGCAACAGCCTTACAAGCTAAACCAATGAAATATGTTATGAATGTAATTTCAAAATTCTTGACAAAAATTTTTTTCGTTTATGCCTGAGCACAAAACTCCCACGGAAGAGCTACTGTGTCGTACAAAGGAAGTGACATAAATGAACTATCTAATTAGCACCCAATATCTATCTAGCCATTTCTTTTACAGCGAAAGCTGTATATGACTAGCCTGCCGTAGTTTTTTTTCGGCGTCAGGCAACAGAAACGGATACTCATACTACTAAAAACTCATACGGGTGCAGTGCGACGGCTCAGATGTCAAAATGCCGAACAGATTAGAACGCTCGCCGTGAACAATAGCGTGACGTCAAGGTATCGCAGTATATAAGCAGGAGAGGTATCGACACTAAAAGCAGCTGCGTTATCGATGGGGCGCACACGTATAGCTCGTGCACCAGAAGAACAACATGCGTACGAGGAGCGCCAGAGAGAACAGCAACGAGAATGTAAACGGCGCCAGCACGAAACGACCACCGACGAAGAGCGTTCCCGCGATGGCGCACGAAAACGACAATCACGCGGCCGGGCATCTCCGAACGAGCAACGAAGCCAGACTCGCAACGCAAAAAATGACAACCATTCCGCTCTGTGAAGATGGAATGGCGGCGAAACCACCTTGCTTTTCGTTTGAGAGCATTGACTGTCGTCATCTTTCGCTGCCATTCCATCTTCACAGAGTGGAATGGTAGTCATGTTCTACAGAATTCAAAAAACTTGTTTGTTTTAAAGCGTTGAACGTTATTTATTGATCGCCACAATATTATAAATTCTGTAAACTATGATTTATAAATAACAAATCTACAGAACTTGCTTTTCTCACACAGAAGGAGCATAGATAATTTGCAAGGTAGGAAGTTGGTCTTCGGAATACTTCTACACTTCGCGAAAGCGTTCGACAACATGAATCGACTTGACAGGTATGACATCCGTGGAACAGTTCTCTCATTGCTCAAATCATACCTACAGTATCGATCCTAGTTCCTTCTAACTGCCGATTATTCCTCTGTTGCAAAAGCTGTCACTGCTGGTATCCCACAAGAAAGTCTTCTGGGAGAGTTTCTGTTTATTTTGTACAGAAACTAAATTGTTAATATTGATGTTTTCACCAAGTTTATAATTTATGCTGACGATACCAGCCTATTATTAATGGCCATTCAGGCGTGGGTATAGCTGATCACGAAAATTAAGCACTGAGGCTAATTTCGGACTGCTCAATAAAAAAAAAACTAATTGACTGGTACTCCAACTGAAGCTATAATGTTTTGTACGCGAAATAAGAAATCGAAGCTGCCTCCACGTATGAAGCACATTGGTGCTGCTGATTTTTTTTTCGAGACTTTAGGTGTTTGCTTCTCGCAACATATGACATGGGACATACGCATAAATCACTTAAATAACAAATTGTCGCCAACTATTGGCTTCATGTGGCGATACTGTAAGATACGCATAAATCACTTAAATAACAAATTATTGCCAACTATTGGCTTCATGTGGCGATACTGTAAGAAATTTCCAACGTCAGTGAAATTATTATTTTACAGCTCCCTGTTCCCTTCCACAGCCAATTAAGCTGCTCTAGTCTGGTCGACTACTTCATCGAACATACATAAGTTGTCGTCAACTCCAAAACAAGTTATTCGGTTAATTTCTAACGCTGTACATTTTTATGACACACTGCCGTTCGGAAAATTTCGCGTGGTCACCATGTTGTCACTGTATCGATTGAGACTCAGTAGCTTTTTTTACGTTAAACACGAACAAAACAAGATAACACAATTAGCAGAGCTTAATGTGAATACAGTGATACACAACACTACCTCTAATGAAAAATGACAACCTAACTGTTGCCGCAGTAATTGTGGGAACCAAACGCTCCAGTTCACATTGCCCGCGCTACTAAATAAAGTTACTTCCCTTATTTTCTTAAAGGACCTACGTGATATTTACGCAGAAAAATCGGTTAAACGTTCCAGGTAACCACATTCTCTCTACTCAATTCTTGCATGTACCATTCTGTAATATACAGTGTATTTCTATGTTTACATGTGCATGTGCTGTTCATTATTCTTACTCACGCGTCTACCTTCACGAACACCCATGTGAAGCAGTTCTTTTGCCTGTTAAAACGAAGCTTTTAACGCTTCCGCACCTACCTGATCACGGCTGCTGACTGAGTGCTGCTGGTGCTGCTGCTTTCTCGCTGAACAGCTCGCACGTCGGACAGCACTGCCATCTGTGTAATCATAATGGTCCATACTACAGAGCTTGTTTCCTAGGAATTACTCAATAATAAAACAAGTTATACCCAACTAAATCACCATTGGAACAAATTCACAACACCAAGAGCACAACTCTTTTAATAAAACAAACCATTATGAACTTCCTATGCCTACTTTTGGTATTAAGGTTGTAAACAGGAAATAGGTGCCTCATAAAGGCTGGCCATGGGCTGGCCAACGTTTCGACAGGAGGACCTATCTTCGTCAAAGGCGGCCTCGTCATCCTTGCATGTTAGATTTAAGGGGTTAGTATAGTGACGTCACGTGCGGTTGTTGCACCTTATCCCCATTTATAACCTTTATACCAACCACACTGTGCTATTCCATCTGTCAGCGGCTTTCTTGATTTTGGATTTTTATGCCTACTTTTGTAACCACTAGACTACAGTCGCACGTGTTCTATCGTGTCAACGCCAACTACCTCTTTGAGATAAGCCCTGGGTGTTGACGATGAGAATGAGGATTTCCATACTATGGCAGAGACCCCAAAGATAATGCCCAATGAATTAGCCAAGAAGCACGCGGTAGCTTTAAATTAAATAAGGCAAAAGGAAAAAAAAAATAACACGACAATATAAGAGTTGTCACAATGAGTGGCACTTGTGCAGGAGAATGGAGCACAGCATGAGCCGAATGAGCTTGTTTTGATTGAGTTTTTCTTGAAGGTCTCGCACAAGGGTGGGAACTTGTGCGTCTATTTGTGCTGAACTCTAAATTGCCCCTGTGCACAGACAACTTTTTCGTTGGTCTGTGTTGGCGTGCGGAGCCGGCAGGCGTGATGCACGAATTTAGTTGCGCAAAGACCTTTGTTGAACCACACGCCTTCTGGAAAATAACCGTCAGCGATGCGTGACCAACCGCGTTGATTTTGCTTTTTAAGAAGTCGAAAACATCAGCCGTGTTGTTATTGCTTAGAATGCTTTAGGTAAGGTCCGAGAGCATTTATTAAATGGAAACACGCACGTGCAAGGCAGATATTGTGAACAGACATATCGTATCATGTGTATCATGTCTGACACATGACGATACGTGCCTGAGAACGCCAAACATGAAAGCCACCTGTTAGCCGCACACGCACGCACGCACAGTCGCCGTTTATAGTATGCTAGACTGAATGGCCGTAGACAATAACGTTTATTGATTTTACGAGATCGGAAAGGGTCGCACCATTTGTTCGGTGCGGTCCCAAAGGAGATAGGGATATCGCGTAAATGTGTCACTCCTTCGGTGCTCTTGTTCATGTCATAAGTGGAAACCCTTTATCCCCCTGTCTAGACTCCTCTTTCCCTTTGCTACTACCTTTCTGCGATGCTTAGCGCAGCCGACGAGATGTATGTCCCGCCTTTGCGCATTTCTTCTCTTACGTGCGATTCTTTGTATCACGACATTAACTTCTCTTTACGGATGCGTATACAGTCCTCTCACTGGAAATGGGCAGCCACTCTGGAACAAGCAATGGTTGACCCACTTATGCTTTGTGCCTTAGAACAGGAGAACTGTGCCGCCACTCTTTCTTGCACAGAAAAAAGGACACAATGTCCAACACGTGCGTGCCCTAAAAAAAAAAAAAAAAAAGAAAAGGAAGTAGACGACAACTGACCAAACTTGGCGAGCGTGACTTGAATCGACCTCGGTCTCTGTAGTGCTAGCCGTATACATAGCGCAAGGACGGTAGGAAGCACTAGTAAAACCTTCGCTGGCCCACTCGCCCCTTTTCTCGCTTGAGTTGTTGCCTGCTAAAATACTCCTGCCCTGAAGGCATCGTGGCTGCCTTTGCGCATCTAGCAGCGACCATAAAGTCTCACTTCCACACGACGGTGTTTGTACTCGTGCATGCATATAGAGCGCGAGGCACGCGCCATTCGGCATTTTCATTTTTCTGAAAAAAAGAAAGAAAAGTAATGTCATTAAACAAATCTACTTCTTTGTTTTCTAGGAGCAACTAGGTTGTAGTCAAAAGCAGCAAAGACACGCCTGGGACCCTTGATGAAAACTGAGAAGTGCGCTCGCAAAGTGGATTACATTGTGCGCCTAGATGAGCCCTCATGAGACGCTTTCATAGAGATTAATGCCTACACGGGGCCGGTCTCTAAGTGTTCTCAGGGGATTCCTTTTTCCCCAAGCAATACCATGCCGAGCCCTGCTTTGGATAGATGACGCTCGTAAAATAATTAAATTTAAAGGATAAAGGGCACACGCTGAATTTTTTAAATGTATGCACCTAAAGCTTTAGAGAAATTTTTCCCTGCTACTCGCGAAAAAGCAGCAACCCTTCTTTGTGCTTAATATATTGCGTGGACCTTACCATCTGAATCTGGTATTTTGTGAACGAAATGAGAAGGCATTAGGCCTTATCATGAATAACGGGCTTTGGGGGCAAAATAAATGAGGCAATTGGAGAAGACACAAAGCATACGATGCGTTCCCGCATAGGCGCTTCGCATCGTTGCGAGTAGGTCTCAACAGTGCGTCTGCTATTTCTCCACCGCCAACGAACTATGCGCGCCTTATATTCTCCTACGAAGAATGCCTGGACACGCCTTGTTTTCCGCAACGGAGCGCGAAGTGTCGTGCTTTCTGGAGTCATATTTGCCTCTTTCAGAAAGCATGCGAATGCTTAGCTATCTAGGTAGGAATGCTGAGCATAAAATAGTTGTAAATTTTCTTATAATAAAATATTGTGCTTATTATAAGATGATTACTTATTGCACAGTTTATACAATCGTTACGGATCCTCAATTCAGTAAGTCATGAAGAAATTTCTTAGAAAAACGCGCGAATAGGCTGGCGATTTCGCCTAATTGTTCAATGATGCAGAAATCGTACGCATAGGCTTGAATGGACGTTCTCAAGTGTATGTTCTAGCGCAAACACTTATTGGGTAAACTTCGGACGGAGGAGCTCGTACATGGCCTCCAAACGTCTCGCCTAATTGGGGAGGCCAACTTGAACTCCGTGCTGTACTTTATCTCAATCCCACGCGGACCTTGAGGTAATCCCATAAATAAAGATGTTTTCACTACCATAGTAAACGTATTATTTAGGTTATTTATTTATTATTTGACTGTCATCGCGTCCCACTGAATAAAAACGAAATAAGTGCCGTTTCCAAGGCCTGTCAATTAAAGCATGTTGTAGTAACAAGGCTAAATTAGGTTGAAGCGCCCAAAACAAGTTGCCTAACGTGGCAATAGAAGTACGAATACACCTTCGTGAAACCGAGCTTCTTAATATTTCGTGCGCGAATCAAATGCGTCACTGGAGACCAGGCAACCCTCATGTTACGCGTCCACCAATGGAAAAGTTGACCAGTGCTCTTCGGAGAGGTCGCTTTAACCTTGTTTCTTAGACTAAAGGCAACGTATGTCACGCACTGTTGAAAGGATCTTGCGCACTTGGTAATCATGGTGACATGCGCTGGCAAGACAAACCCATACTCGGCGGAGGACGCAAACGAAGACAGCGAGGAGAATGCCACGCGCAGAGGCTTTCGTCGAAGCGTAGATTTCTCCCATAAAGATGCAGACGAAATGGGAACGGGATAAAGCAGTAGCCCACACCTGGCGACCCGAATGACACGCTGACGGAAAGGAAGCGTGTTGACACGCAAAAACAAAGAAACAAACACCAAACTCTCATCTGACGCCAAGAAAAAAAGACGCTCACAAACGAAACGAAGTTCTTGAAGCAAGCTGGGCAGTGCCTGGTAACAGGCGCACACCCGAAGAAGTACCACTAGGTGTGTTCACGCCAACCCTCACCCCTCCTTCCCAACTTCCCCTCGCCATTCTCATATACGCATCTAGGCCTGCTGGTAGCTCTACTGCACGCGGCGAAGAGTCGCAACCAGGACACCGATAACAATAAACAGTGAGAAGGAAAGAAATGAAGAAACGAGAGGGAATAGAGAGAAGCAAAAGAGCAGGACAGGTTCGTACAGGCGTGAGATTTACTGGTAAGCCCGGTGGGCACGAAGTGAGCGCGACAGTGCTGCATTATTTATGGCACGCAGTCTAGCGAAACCGGCGCACCGGAACACCATGAGCGACGCCGAAATGGAAAGAGCGGCTGAAAAGAAAGGAAAAAAGTGTACCGGATGAATAGGCAAGGTCGTGACTAATATCTGTTCTACCGGATATTATCTCGAGTACTGGCGCCCGCCAGACAATTGCGCGCAATATACAGACACGTTTGCGCTAGTATACACACTTACATTCAGCAAAGCACTTAACGCAGATTACTCTGGAGAGTTGCAGTCTGCGCACTTTCGTTGTAGTTTGTACGTCCTCTTGAAATGTAACAGCCTGGTATAAGCGTAATGCGTCACAGTCATCGGTTGTGCGCTTTCGCAGCGAATGAGAATATTTTTGGGCTCATGAGTTAGGCCGCATCAGCTGTGTTCACTGAATCTGGAAACGTCCTGTTTGTATCATACCGTTTCTTGTATGCCGCACCCCGTCAGAGCAAGCGATTGTTAATTAAATTTGGAAGATTAATTGCCAGAACACGTGAGAAAGAATAAGTAAGGTAAGGCGAGTTGTGTTACGAAACCCACTTATTCTTTTTGCAGTGATTTTCTTTGCAACGATCTGCCGACAGAGTTGCCCGGCGGATCCTAGCGGTATTTTCCTGAACCGAAATTCCGTTACTATACGGCATCGATATGAACATTTTGAACGCAATGAGGCCACTAAGTCTGTCGGACAAGCTAATCAAGTTTCTTTATTTGCTACCTTGATCAGATAATACTAGGCATTTTATTCATGCCAAAATATAATTGATTGGCGTTATTATGTCTCCATACATGCTGCGGTGAAAGTTTGTGCCTCCTTTGAACCAAAGAACACTGCTGAAGAGGTGCGATTAAGCATGCGGATTAAATACAAAAGCCAGACAAGGCCGTGATAGATCCACTCTTCTGTAGAGCAAAGTGACGCCTGAGGGGGATTGAATGCATTGACAGAATACAGGGGGAAAATGAGCGAACCATGCAAAAGCTGCGTACATGTGAAGTTTTGTTTCTTGAAATCGATGTTGTCAATGTTATCAGCACACTAGATCTTTCTTACTTTTTTGCATTGCCTATTTTTTTTCATTTCCTGCACATACCGTTCTACCATAACTTCAAAACCATGAGCTAAAACAAAGCTCCAAGGCAACCGAGAAGAAGGGTAAACGCGCTTAGATTTGAGAAACGGCCGGAAGCGCAAATTCCTCCGAGTAGAAGAGAAAGAAGATGCCGCTTAAACTGTCGGTTGTCGCTTCTCGCAGACGGATCCTGCCCGGCATATCATTCATGTTTTGTGTATTTTTCACCGAAAGAAAGCTTACCATCTTACGGAATGCACCGGTCCGGCTGCCTAGAAACTGCAAATACATTGAAGAAAGTGAATCCGCCTTAGGGAGGAAACATCGCTTCGATTGGAAAATATACTTTCCTGTCTGTAACTCGCCTATCCGTGAATGGGCGGTAGTCTCATGTTGTAGCACAAGATAGGAGAACCACTTCAACGAAATGTTTGCGCGGCGGCGTCAGCAAATGGTGCAAAGGGCATCCACATAGGTGCCCAAGTAGATGACCGAAAACCGTATCCGAATTTCTGGTATTTAGAACAAAGAACGCTTTTTTAAATGATTCACAGGCGTTTATAGTTCACTTTTGGAGTTTTTAACATAGCATGTGGTTTGGGTAGTGCTTCGCCCTCCTTTAGGCTGAGAACAAGTGTTTAGTTGTATTTTTTCTTTTCTTTTTTCTTGCGTCCATACTATCGTCAACGCCTTTGTGGGCAATGTAGGAAAGACGACAAACTTGAACAGCTGACCAGATAACCAATGGATATTCCACTGAAGCAGCCTTGCATAGATGAAAGCGAACACCTGGCAAAAAAAAAAAAAAAAAAACACTGATAGTTAAGAGTGAACTGTTAGAAGATTCTTCTACTGGTAAATATAATATGCAGGAACGTCGCCGAAGGGGTTTTTCGTTTTTTATTACGACATTTCTCGTTTGTAATGTTCTTACGGCTGAGTTTTCGCTATTCTAGCACGTCGGAGCATCGATGAAGTGAAAATGTGTGCAAAGGGCCTCCATGCTCGAACGTCAGGTGGCCGGTTGGAGAATGGAATAGGAACATTTATATGAAGAAAGGCAGAGAAATCGACCTTGGGTGAACACCCCTACGCTGCTACTGTGTTCAGAGGAAAGTGAACGAAAAAAAAAAAGAGCGCAACGAAGGATGAAGGCGAAGACAGGCCATTGTGGCGCAAGTACTCATATATAACTTATACCCCGGAGGGCATTCTTTCTTCAAAAATTTAAACCCGTTGTTGCTAAAAAATTTTTTCGCTGGTATAAAGTTCGACTAAGAGCTCAGTAAGATGTCGAGTTGAGTTGATTTTTATTTCGCGCAAGCAAGTTACCCCATATGAAAGCTGTGAAGATGAATCAGAAAAAAAAAAAAAGATCTGTAGTAAATGCTTCTCAGAAAAATTGTCTTCAGTGAATGGGTAGTTGCAATTAGCGCTAATAACGACCTCAATGCATACCGTTCATAGGAATGATTAGAGCCAAGAAAATAGAGGTACAAGAGCTGTTTCACTCCTTCAGGCTATTCCTAGAATCAGTCGATCCGCACGTCGGATACGAGGATCTATCGCTGCAGTCGCTAGGTGACACTTAAACGTTCTGACTGTTTAGTCGTCCACGTTGCAAAAGGCAACCTTTGGTTCAATTAATTGTCGTGAATTTCAGCAATGATACGATGTTGTAAAAATATTGAGACAGAAATTACTAATCGCCATCAAAATTAGGCCCTTAAGCGTCACCAAAAACAGAGGCAGCTGAGGCGAACATGAGTGCTCCTATTTCTGCTTTTGTTATTAGGGAGCCTGCAGGCTATGACGCAAAGCTATTCCAAACTTTCCTATTTCATGTCTGCAATCATCCCTCCACGATTTATGAAAATTTTTTTCGGAGCCACTCTGCTCGCCAGCCAACTTTCCACTTTTGTTTGCTTTCAAAGCGCAAGATATTGCCTATGTTTAGCGTATTTTCCTATCTAATTGGTTGACAAGAAGAGTAAAGCACGCTGAAGTGGAATAAGTTTCGGTGGGGCACAGCCATCGGAGTGAAAGTAGACAATCAAATGAGGAAGGTGGCGCCGTCGTCAGCGATTGGTCCGCTTCACCTTGCCTAGCTTGCGGTGGTTGGTTGAAAATGCTGTCGGCGTACAACGGAAGGCTTAAAATGTAGCTAAAACAGATCCTCGGTGAAGAGGAGTTGGCAGAACGAGGTGGCAGAGATACGTGCCAGAAAGGCTGATAGCATTACTCCACGAAAGAAAAATTTTTATTAGACGCAAATATATCCATGCTCCCTTGCTCCTCCGAGTAGCCAGTGCTAGAGTGATGGTGGGCAGCCATCTTCTATTCCTTTTGGAACGGGGAAGTCTCCCGCTATTACAATAAAACAAAAAATGCAGTTTGGTTCGGCCAATTAATGCATCTTTAACTCGTACGTACACGCCAGTTTGACACGGCGAGCTTTCCTGGTTTTGTGACATCGCATGATAGTCAGGCGAACTGGACGCATCCCGAAAACGTTTGACGAATGGCAGATGGTTAATGGCAAAGAAGAGAGAAATAGTTTTTTTTTGTTCGGTACAATCGCGCGAAATCAGTGTGTGCACGTCATATCAGATTGGGAGCTCTCGCGGTTTTCATAACGTCGCGTGACAGACGTGAAGTGGGGGCTGCTCCGAAAATTTTTTGACCAACTGTTGAGGGTTGATGGCAGAATTGGGATAGAAAAGTGCAGATTAATCAATCAATTGGTTTTATTTTATTTTCACCTTGCAAAAAGATAAAAAAGGACTAAAAGATGGGGTACAGCTTGACGAGGGTACCGCCCCCTGATACAGTTGACAGCAGAGCCCTGCAGAATATCACAAAAGTCTGACAGTTAAAAACAAACTAATGCTTGGAACGAGGTGCACTTTCAAGCAAAAAGAAAAACCCATGCACATAAATACACACATATATGCTGATTTAGAAGCGTAGACTGTTGGTCCAGTTGGTGCATCATGTAGTGTCGTTGAGCGGAAATACGGGCGGGAAGAAACGGAGTGGACAGGACAGACGCTCACTTAGAACTGAAGTTTAATGAAAGGCTTTCCAGGGAGGGGAGAGCAGCACATGCGCAGTCAAGAGGCTGATACAAAGTTCAAGCATAATCACATGCGAAAATTCTAACGCCCAAGGAGATATCCAATTTCTTTATCCGTCAAGGCAACTGACTGGACACTGACACACGTGGCAGATTGTGCGCATATCTGGCCAGCTTCAATAATTTATCTCGCCAATCTGCCATTAGGCTTGTTTAAAATGGATGCATTTCTCAATGGTGGAGTACAGCCGCAATCTTTGTGTGTGCAGGTAGGTGCATACCACCCGCAATAGCCTTTAAGGACGCCGAGTGCTCCCTTAGTCTGTCGTTTATACACCGACCCGTTTGGCCAATGTAAGCTTTACCGCAGCATAGCGGAGTATGGTAAACGGCCTCAGCGGCGGAGTTCACAAGAGGGTTTACATGTCTCTTCTCACATGCATTTCTTGCGCTTTTCTTTTGGCTACGATTGCGTACTAGAGAGCACTACTTCGCGCGCTTACGGGGGGCTGTGAAAACTACGTCCACCTCATGTTTGCGTCCTACTTTCTTCATGTGCGAAACTGCATATACGTAAGGCATAACCACAACCTTTTTTGGTTTGCGCTTTTCCTGTGTGGTTGCGGCGGTTGCCATGTTGAGCTTCTTTAAAAGCGAAACACCCACGGCCACCAAACGACTGGAGGGAAAACCCCAGCTTTCCAGACGTGACACCTGCAAACTGAAGCTGTGCTCCACCTTGTGCAAACAGGACTTTCTCAAAGCCAAAATCAGGCACGCCAAGGCAATCCCTCGTTTGGTGAGCTTAGTGTGTGAGGAGTTATAAGGTTGAAGGCTTTTCTTCGAGCGTGGTAACTATTCCCAACAAATACGCTCGTCCCACTTAAAATACAAAGCGGCGTCTAAGAACTGCAACACACCATTGGCCGTTTCTTCCCGCCCGTATTTCCGCTCAACAACACTGCATATACTTATTTATATTTAGAAACATACAAATATTTATATAGATATATATTATTCACATATGTACATAGATCTACATACACATATACACAACAGTAGTTGTATATCTGGCATAACTGACAAAATAGTCTTGTTGCATTATTTGGATTACACAAATGATCCAACTTTTCCTTTGTGAGTTTATTAAGTAGATTTGGCGTAGTGTATGTTAATGATTGGGCATCGTAAATGGTTCGAAGTGTGCGGTCATTCTTCTCTATGCCTAGCATCACGGATGCTACTGTTTACATTCAGATCAGCTAGAGAAAACACAATAGATTAATTAAACTTCAAATGTGACTTGTAGCTCAAAATTAAATGATAATTGTATAAAAATAACACAGGAAAAATGTCAAATTTTCCTAACAGATTTTTCGTAGAAAATGAGCAAGAAACATTGGCGATGCGTCACACTGCTGTTTTCTGAAGCAGATGCAATTTCGTAAAGTTTGTCTTGCTGGTAGTGCCCCAAGGAAGGTTACAGTATTGTAAAACTAAAAACACTAGAGTATTGTAAAGTACTATTTCAATTTTAATAGGAAGAAAATTTCAAACGTACCAATTGTTTCAGCAAGTCTAACAATTTGGAGTACATGTATACATTGTAGCTTTGTGTGAGTGCATAAAAAGTCGAAACAGAAGTACACGCACGCACGCATGCACGCGCACACACCCACAAGCGCGGCCGCACACAAATTGTACCGAGACCTTTGTTAAGCGGAGTAGCTGACTACTAGTGAATACGACGGACTCCCTGATCGTATCATGGTTTCAGAGGCAGCAAGCGCATAAGCGCGTAGCGCAATTCGAATTCATTCTATCCGCAAGAAGCATTTAGTTCCTCATTAACGTGCAGCCGCTGATGCGCAAAGGCGAGCTTTCTGTTTGTTCTTTTTTTCCCGTACAGCCGGCGCCGTGGATGCGCGGAGGCGAGTGCCATCTGGTGGTGCTACGAGGAACCCAGAGGCGCGTGCCGCGCATACTGCACTTCGATTGGTTGGCCTATTCGACAAGGGAACAGTCTGGCCGCAGCCACGGTGACGAAACTCGGCGAGGTTCGCAAAACTTCGCTTTTAAAAGCCTCGAATAGCTTTACGTTAAAGCGCCTCATCTGTTTACTTTAGTCTCCATGCGCCGGCCAACCAGTGTTATCGCTGCTATAGAACCGCAGGCCTTACTTTAAGTAGTCGATATATATTTCGTTGAATTCGACGTTTCAAACGAGCAAATTGGTAGACACAGAAATTTATGGGAGTTTAGTTCGAACAGTACAAATTGCATATCTGCCGCAGGCGCTTTTCATTCCTAAGCTGAAAGCATATACGCTTGAACGATGTCTATTTATGAGCGATTACAACCGCATTGAGAGGACAGTGTCTGTTCTTCCCGTAAAATAAGTGCGCGAAGCGGCAATTTCGCGCAAACAGTGCTGCTGGGAACACAAGTTACTATTTATGGTACTTATCCCCTTGTAATATTTTCCTATTCACTGCTAAGCTGCGTTCAAAAGGTGGTAGGTAGTATAAGCCTACTTTAAGTGCAGAGACCCATGCACGCTACAGCGCGACAACTGGCTACGGGGTGAGTAACGCGCGGCTGTAGCATACGCGCTGCTGTGCTCGATGTGGAGCTATCTCTCTCGCTTTCTGTGTTTTCTATATGAGCTCTAGGTTAAGAGACAGAATGTCATGCTCATACCTCGGAGGGTGCGTGGCTGGACACCAGAATACTGATTTTCCTGGCGTTTGCCTTTTGCGAAAATAATATGAGCCGCATTTCAGGAAACTCGTAGCAATGCTATCCACACGCACCGGCACCAAATGCAGACTTGCTCACCAACTGTCGCAGCGGAAGGAAAATGTAACTGACATGACGCTTTCGGCGCCTGCACTTGAGTATCCGCGAGGCTCATAGGCTAGACTTTGTTATAAGTGGACAATAGCCAAATGCGATGGCTCGGGAGAATATTTTTCTTTTCGCACTTCAGAAAGTAGCCTAAACACTCACCTGTCCACTACAAATGATATTAGAAATATGTGCCGGCTTGAGGTGACGACGGTGATGACGAGCGCCGCATAGGCACGAAGCTCGAGTCACGATGTTGACTCCTGAAATGTTCTCCAAGGTGGATGCGAGGCCACTGCGACAGTTGCAATAAGCCTTTTTGCGACGGCGAAGATTCGTTTATGCAATACACAGAGCAACCATCTTTAAGACATTGCGAAAAAGAAACATGCTAAAACGAAAAAAAAAAAAAGAGAGATCGCGTCAATTCTCTAAAACCTAGGTAGTCTATTTTTTCGTGCTCGGCGTGAAAAGCCTTCAGGTATTCCGATATATAGTGTACAGAGTGGGTAGGTCGTGAAAGTACGCCAAACAACAGGCAAAAAACAGGCACGTCTTCACGCAAGCAAGTAGGCAAAACACACTCTCATAGGACTGATTCTGGTAATTTTCAATGTGATGCAATATTGCATCTCCCTTGTTCCTTAACCTCGGTCAAGAGATTTCGCAATGATCCGGACTCTGTGTCACTGGAAACAAGGCGTTCGGGCGATGCCTATCTTGCAAGTCATGCGACAGTAGTGCCGAAAAACGCTGCAGTTTAGGTGTATAGTTTGTACACAGGAATAATGCCGACGCAGCTAAAAACTTATTAGCAATGCTGTTTTAGGATTATTGAGTAGTCTGACATGGTGTCAAGTTCTTCGTTCTAGAGTGACTCAGCAATGTATAAAAAGCAAATGCACAAAAGTTGAACAGACGGGAGTTTCCGGTTTGCTACCTGCACTGGGATTTGGGGAAGTTGGTTGGAAGGCGAGTAAAAAGAGAAGAAAGATTTAAAGAACGAAAGAAGAAATAGCGTTCACACAGCATCCACACAGGCTGGCGCTTCGGAAAAAAATACCGTAATGCTTGCACGGCCTTCTGATGCCAACATGTGATAAGGTAATAATAAGTCTTCACAATACGATGGGCTTACACTAGTGGCGTTGAATAGCTCAGTGACTGCGTTAGTTGATTCATGAATAGCTATCGTTGTCTTCCTAGAAAAAGTGCATCTATCCATAAATCAGAAGATCGTAAAGTTGTTTCAGTGTGAAACCGGTGTAAGTTGAAATAACCAACGCAAAACGCAAAAACTAGCTGGGACTTCCAAATTTTCACCCCCCTTAATGAAACTTTTATTATGTTTGGTACACTTACGTTGATTTGCTTTTCAAGAGGTTCTGGTCGACGACGCGTTTCTTCCACCTAGATTCACCAAGTGAATCTCTGCAATACCTACTGAGAACAACCCAATAAATTTGACGTTCTGAAGATCACTTTAAAAGTTTACCTAAATACTACGGAAGCAAGTGTCGGCACCAAGTGAGCAGATGGTTTAGAGGAACTATAGTTTAGGCGAGTTCCGCGAGTCACGCTCAAATATTTGCCTTTCCCGGGAGAAGTCACTTCTGTGGATGCAGAGTTAATGAAGAATGGAGCTAAGTTTTGGTGTTTTGCATGTGTGTAATTAAGAGTGGCACGGCAGACCTTTAATAGCCCCAGCGCTGGCGCAAGCAGCCAGCGGTTCTTGGTTGCGCATGCGTGATAGTGGATGCATCTGAGTCAATAACGCACTCGACCGGGAGGGGACTCGGCATTTAGAGTGCAGCGCCCTGTTGTCCATCGAGTAAGGCGCGTCTAGCAGCCTGCAATGCTTCTCTTTTTTTTCTTTAATGTTTGCTTGTCTGACAGCGTCGCAAGTCAATTACCACCGAACGAAATAAAGATTCGCGACAGCAGCACAAACTTCAGAGCACAATGGCCTCCTCTTTGCCTTGCTCCATGAAGCGGAAAACGTTTTGCATTGGACGCTAACCGAGCATGAAGACTGGAGAAGGCGCGAGGAGAAAAGTCTGTCAACTGAAATGCAAGATCGCAACTATCCTATCTTCTTTTGTTTGTCGTGCTGGACTTTTCTATTGATTGATTGATTGAGTAACTTTTATTTTACAGTCCTGCAGAACGCGTATTAGCACGTCGCGGGCCGCTCCCACGTCGGGACCGGCAGGCCTAGCCTGCCAGCCGCATCGTGGGCCTGCTGGACAGCCCAACGTTGCGCAGCCAGGAGTGGGTTGCGGAGGGCCGCCTCCCACCTAGCTGAGCTGAGGTCAGGGTTCGCTATAGAGATACATCCCCAGAGCATGTGCGAAAGTGTTGATCTATCCCCGCAAGCAGGGTACGCGTCATCAGTGTAAATCTCCGGATATATCGCATGTAACGTGAACAGGTTGGGATAGGTTTCTGTCTGCAACAGTCTGAATGTCAGCGCCTGAGGCCTAGCGAGCTTGGGGTGAGGAGGAGGGTATTGTCGCCGCGAGAGATAGAAGTGTTTAAGAAGTTCATTATAAGTGGCAGGCGCGTCCCTACCATGGATAACTCTCTCTTCGGCCGTTACAGCGCCAGCGCGGTCAGTCAGTGCGCGCGCGGCAGCGTGGGCGGTCTCATTGAGGTTCGTGGGGACACCCGCCATGTGCCCAACGTGGGCTGGGAACCAAGTAAGCGAGTGATACTTGATTCTATCCGGACCTGCCTTACGAAGCAGCCCAAAAGCCTGTTCTGCGATCACTCCACACTGAAATGCCCTAATGGCCGACCGTGAGTCACTATACATGACGTCGCTGCTGTCATCAAGCATCGCCAAGGCAATGGCCACCTGCTCGGCTATCGCCGGATCTCCGGTTCGTACAGATGCACAGTTCGTGAGTCGCTGTTTGGAATCCACCACTACTGTAGAAAAGGAACACCCCTTCCGATATGCGGCCGCGTCAACAAAGCAGGCTCTACGCCCCTCTGTCTGGATCTGTTTGAGTATGGTCGAAGCTCTTGCTTTCCTTCTACCCTTGTTATATTCAGGGTGTACATTTCTTGGTATCGGCGATACGGAGATCAAATCTCGTGTGTCCCGTGGTAACTGGCATTTTCTTGGTGCTTCTGCAGATGGTGGGTAGCCGAGCTCTTGTAATATCCTCCTACCGGCGGCGGTCGTGGAGAGTCTGGCAAGTTGCGCTCTTTCCTGAGCCTCTGCAATCTCCTCCAGAGTGCTATGCACACCTAGCTGGAGGAGGCGATTGGTGTTGGAGAAGATCGGTATACCCAGGGCTCGCTTAGTTATTTTCCTGAGCAACGTGTTGAGTTTGTTCCTCTCTCCTCTTTGCCATCTGTGCATAGCCGCCACGTAGGCAAAGTGGCAAAGCACAAAGGCGTTAATCAACCGTAACAGATTGTCCTCTTTAAGGCCATGATGGCGGTTAGCCACCCTTCGGATGAGACGTACTGCGTTGTCCGTCTTGGTCGTGAGCTTGATTATCGTTTGCGCGTTAGAGCCAGTAGATTCGACCACCATGCCGAGTATTCTTATTGCGTCGACCCTAGGAATCTTGTCTCCCTTGCCCTTGCGAAGACAAATGGTGCTGTCAGACAGTGGTCTCCGGCCCATGGGCTTACGACCTCTTCTTAAGGGGCGGTAGAGTAAAAGCTCTGACTTCTTAGCCGAACAGTTTAATCCCGTGGGTCGAAGATAGCCCTCCGTGACCTCGATGGCCTCCTGTAACGCACTCTCAACCTGTCCGTCACTTCCTCCAACAGACCAAATGGTAATCTCATCCGCATAGATAGTATGCCTGATGCCCTCGACTCGTGAGAGTGTTCTGGAAAGGCCGATCATGGTCAGGTTAAACAAAGTGGGTGAGATCACCGAGCCCTGTGAAGTGCCCCTTGTTCCAAGCTCCACCTCTTCCGCGATCATGTCTCCTGCGCGGAGAGTCGCTCTTCTTCGGTGCAAAAATGACCTGACGTAATCATGGAATCTTACGCCCAGACCAAGCTCGGATATCGATTGCAGTATAAATTGATGGGCTATCTTATCGAAAGCCTTCTCCAAATCTAATCCAAGGATGGCCCGAGTGTCCCGCGTGTCATTGTCGATTATCTGACTCTTGATGAGCTTCATGGCGTCCTGTGTGGACAGACCTGCCCTGAAGCCAATCATCGTGTGGGGGTAGAGTTCCTTGTGTTCGATGAACCTCGTGAGCCTGTTGAGTATGACATGTTCCGCGACCTTGCCTACGCAGGATGTGAGCGATATTGGTCGTAAGTTGTCCAGGCTTGATGATTTGCCAGGTTTGGGGATCAGTACTGTAAGTGCCCGCTTCCATGCTTCCGGGACCTTGCCTTCCTTCCATGTCTCGTTGATGACTTCTGTCAGGTATTCTGTCGAGTGATCGTCCAGGTTACGGAGGGTCCTATTTGTGATGCCGTCGGGACCAGGAGCAGACTTGCTCTTAAGCTCATGCAGCGCCCTCCTAACCTCTTCCGTGCTGATGTCTGAATCCAGCTTGGAGTTGGGTGGCCCAAAGTAGTCTGCGCAGGCGACCGATGTCCCTTGCCGGGAACCAACGGGGAGGTACTTCTCCACCAGGCTCTGCAGGACTTCCTCCGTGGTCTTGGTTCGTGTGGCTGTATGCAGAAGCTTTGCCATCACATGCTGCTGGTTGGACCTTGTGTTGGTGTCGTCCAGAAGATGCTTTAAAAGATTCCAGTTTCGACCATTCCGCATTTGACCATCAACTGAGTTGCACACCTCGTCCCATTGTTGCTTTGAGAGGGTGTGGCAGTACTCCTCTGTGGTTCTATTGAGTTCAGCAATCTTTTTGCGTAGTCTGCGATTTAGCCGTTGGCCCTTCCATCGATTGAGGAGTGACTGCTTAGCCTCTAGTAAATGGGCTTGGCGACTATCCATCTTTTCCACGGGAAGGTCCGTGCATATTTTGTGAGTGTTACTCTTGATATCTTCCCTGATCTGGTCCATCCACTGTTCAAGGCTCAGTCTGGTGGTTGGAGGTTGGCGCTCATTCTTTATCTTGCAGAACTTGTCCCAATCCGTGAAGAAGAACTCCTTCGGCCTCTTAGGTGCTGTTGGAAAGTGTGTAGCGAGGATATAATGATCGCTGCCAAGATCAACAGCAGTGTTAGTCCATTGCGCCTTTGAGAAATTCTTGACGAACGTTAAATCCGGAGTCAAGTCCCTGCACGAAGATGTTCCCATTCTGGTCGGAAAAGACTTATCAGTGACGAGCGTAAGGTCCAAGTCTCTAGCATTCTGCCATAACTCCTTTCCCTTGACTGTGTTGTACATGTAGCCCCACGCGTAGTGCGGGGTATTGAAGTCCCCGGCTATCACCAAAGGATTAGTCCCGGCGAGGTTGATTGCCTTCCTTAGAAGCGCTTTGAAACGCTGGCGAAGGTCATTGGGGCTGCTATACACGTTAAGAATGAAAACGCTCTGGCGTCTCAATCGGCCTGGTATGATTTCTATCATCACATGCTCTGCCTTAGAGGTGGCCATCCCCAGGTCGTGAGTGATATATGTGAAGAAGAAGAAGAAACTTTAGTAAAGAATAGTCCGGCAGTTCTTGATGTGGTGGCCTCAGGTGACGGCTCGAAGTTCTTGGACTCGAGCGGCATCTTTGGCTTGCCGGACGGCCCAGAGCTGGTCTGCCAGCTCTGAACTTCTGATAGCCGCCTCCCAGCGGCGGCGACGCCTATGGAGAAGGTCCCCCGCGGCTCCCGCATCCGGGGCGGCGTCGGGAAGAATGGAGCTCGAGCCTTCTCCTACTCTGGCAACAGCCGCGATTCTGGACGCGTCGCCAACGGAGCTGCTTTGATTGCCGTTATTGCCGGCACACTCCCAGAGCATGTGTCGCAGCGTTGCTCTGTGTCCGCATGTTTTACACGCGTCTGTTGGGTACAAACTCGGATAGCAGTGGTGTAAGATAGCGGGGCTAGGGTAGGTGTGTGTCTGGAGCAAGCGTAATGTTACGGCCTCGTTCCTGTTCAATTTATCGTGCGGTGGCGGGAATGTGCGTCTTTCAAGTCTGTAGTGTTGGGTGAGGTCTCTGAACGTGGTTAGGCGATCGCCCCACGCCCAGTGTGTTTCTTGTTGCTGTGTTTCTATTGTAGTGTCCCGATCCGGCAGATCCGATGCCCCGCTCTCGGGGGCGGAGGCGGCCACATAATCAGCGGCGGCTCGGCGTGTGAGACCTCGAGCCGTGGTGTGGGCCGCCTCGTTTCCCGCGAGCGGAACATCGGTGTGTGCCGGGGTCCAGAGGAGGAAGACCGTAGAATTTTGGGGTTGCGAGGGCGAGTCGCCGTCGTCAGAAATTTGGAGTATGCGGGCCGCTTCCCGCGAGACACGACCACGCGCGAAGCCGCGGATTGCCGCCTGCGAGTCGCTGATCACGATTGCAGCGTTCGGCACCGCAACGAGTGCTAGGGCTATCGCGGCTTCCTCGGCCGCCTCCGTGTGTCCCGTGGTCACCGTGGCGCTCGCGAGGCACCTACCCGAGCGGTCTACAACCGCTATCGCGTGCGCGCTTCTCCCTCCTCCATATCGCGCCGCGTCTACGTACACCGCCTCGTTGCTGTTACCAAACTTCTTCTGAAGGTCGCTTGCTCGTTTGTTGCGCCTCCCGGTGTGGTGCGTCGGGTGCATGTTTTTGGGAAGCGGCGGGATGATCAGGCGGTCGCGAACAGAGGCGGGAACCGCCGTCTTTTCTCCATGCTGAGTGTGGTACGCGATGCTGAGCGACTCGAGGATGCATCGACCTGCCTTGGACCTTGATAATCGTTCGTATTGCGCAATGTCGTGCGCCTCGATTAACTCGTTGAGGGTGTTGTGAACTCCGAGCTCTAGAAACTTGTCGGTGCTCGCGTTGAGTGGAACGCCGACCGCCCTCTTGAAAGCCTTTCGGATCATGCATTCGACTTTGTTTTTTTCGGACCCGATCCACCTCAGGTAGGGGGCAACATACGTTATGCGGCTTATCGCGTACGCCTGCACGAGACGGATCCCGCACTCTTCACGCATACCATTGCGTCTATTCGTGATGCGACGCAAGAGTCGGATCGTGTCATCTACCGAACGACGAAGTATTCGCACCGTCTCTCCGTTATGGCCGTTTGCCTGCAGGTGTAACCCTAGGATTCTAATTTTCTCTACGTGCGGTACGGGAGTACCATCTGCCAATGTAATGCGTATTTTGGAATATTCCCGTTCCTCTTCGCGCAGGGTTTTACGACCTCTCCTTGTGGGTTTGTAGAGTAAGAGTTCGGACTTGGTTGCCGAGCACTCGAGGCCCGTTCCACGCAAGTAATTCTGAACCGCATCTACTCCTGCCTGTAGCGTTCGCTCGACGTGACCGTCACATCCTCCTCCGGGAACCCAGAGGGTGATGTCATCCGCGTAGAGACTGTGATGTAATCCTTCTATTTCTGTTAATTTCTCGGGTAGACCGAGTAGAACTAAATTAAATAGTAATGGTGATATGACGGACCCTTGCGGCGTGCCGCACGGACCCGTCTCAAATTCCGGTGATTCCTCGTCGCCGACGACGACGCATGCGCGCCTACCCGTGAGGAAATCTCTAACGTAATTATACATTCTTTGGCCTAGTCCTAATGTTCTAATTGTTTTTAAGATCGCTTCATGCTTAACATTGTCAAACGCCTTTTTAATGTCTAAGCCTAGAATTGCCTTAGTGGAGCTGGTAGTGTCGTCAACGATCTGGTGTTTAAGCTGAAGCAATACGTCCTGTGCTGAGAGGTTGCGGCGGAATCCTAGCATGGTGTGCGGGAACGCGTCATGATCTTCGAGAAAGTCGGTCACGCGGGTGAGAACTGCGTGTTCCATGACTTTCCCGACGCAAGACGTAAGCGAAATCTGTCTTAGGTTATCGAGTGTAACTTGCTTGCCAGGTTTAGGAATCATGATAACGCGGGCCCGTTTCCATGCTTTGGGAAGGGTACCCTCTCGCCAGCACTCATTGACGTAGGCCGCGAGTCGGGAGATTGACTCGTCGTCTAGGTTTCGGAGAGTCTTGTTGGTAACCCGGTCCGGGCCGGGCGCCGATCGAGTGTTGAGTTCGAACAAGACTAACCGAATTTCCGATTCGCTAAATTCCGCGTCCAGTTTCTCGTTTGTGACGCCGTCGTACTCGGCGTGCTGGATGCTTTCGGCCTTCTTAAAGTAACGGTCACGTATTGCGTCGAGGAAGTTATCGCCTTTATAATCTCTTACGAGTCTACGAGTCTTATGGCCTTGAGCGGCCCGAGTCTCCTCCGGATCTAATAGGTGTCTAAAAAGACGCCAAGCGCTCGCCCCGGTCATCTGCCTCTCGAGGCCGTTGCACGTGTCTTCCCATTGTGCCCTGCATACCTGAAGCGCGTGTTCTTCAATGCCTCTGTCTAACTGTGCTATGCGTTTGCGCAAAGCCTTATTATGTCTTTGGCATTTCCATCTCTTTAGGAGGGCTCGCTTTGCTTCCCACATGTGTAGGAGCCTGCTGTCAATTATTTCGAGGTCCGCCTCGGGCGGAACGTCGCTCGTTGCTGCTCCTACGTCCCTTCTGAGCGTCTCACTCCACTCGTCTATGTCCGTAATCGGCTCGTCGCCTCGCCCCGCTTCTTTTCGCTTCTTGCGGAACGTGTCCCACTTCACGAGTTTGAGCTGACGACCTTTGCCCTCAGGGTTAGTACCACGACCGCTCGGGCCCGTGCCTATCGTGATCTCGATCAGCGGATGGTCGCTCCCCAAATCTTCCTGGGTATTTTGCCAGTGCGCTGTTGTTACATTTGAAACAAACGCAAGGTCTGGTAACGTATCGGCACTCACGCTGTTCCCTCTGCGTGTAGGATCGGCGGGATTCGCGATCAGTGCAAGCCTTTGGTCTTGCGAGTCTTCCCAAAGGTGTTTGCCCTTGGGTGTTTCTCGGGTGTAGCCCCAGGCTCCGTGGGGCGCGTTAAAGTCGCCCGCAACAAGTAGAGGCTCGCCGCCGGAAGCCGCACGCGCGCCCCGCAGTAGGTCCCCGAATCTGTGCTGCAGCGTGGGTTTACTATACACGTTAAGGACGAAGAGTCCTCGGCCGCTCTTAGGAATTAATTCTACGAACACGTGAGGTATATTTACGCAGGCAAGTTCTCTCTGCGCCACAGTGACATTACGTCGAACGAGCACGGCGGCGACCGGCAACGGGCGCGGCGGGGGAGACGGCCGGCGTGGCACCATCGCCCCCGGCCCAGCGCCACCCGCCACGCGGGGTGTAGCCCGTTTCCTTCTTTGCCTGTTCTCCGTCGCGGTCGCGTCTATGGCTTTGTAGCCAGCTAGTTTAACCGGATGGTTTGTCTCCTGTAAAAGGATCACGTCCGGTTTCGTCTCGCGGCTGCGTATGAATTGCTGGAGATTACCCCGCTTCCTCCTGTAGCCCCGGCAGTTCCACTGCCAGATTGTGTATTGTTGTTTCCCAGTGTTAGTGTGCTTCGTTGCATGTGTAGCCATGGTGATGCCTGTGTTTAATTTAACCCGTCACCATCGAGGCGACTTGGTTGCTGCTGCGGTTGCAACTGCGGTTGCGTCTCTACGTCTGTGAGCGTGTTTTGCTGCTGCTGATTGTGTTGTTGCTGTCTAGCGTACGGCTTGCTCATTGTTCTGATTGGTCTGCCTGCAGCTGGCGACAGCCTCGTTTCTATGTCGTCTATGCGCGCCAAGTGCGCGGCGAACATTTGTGTTATTTGTTCAGAGAGGTTAGCTAGCGCGTTATTGAACATTTCGTTCATATGAGCCGTCTGTCTTGTAAAACGTTCCTCGAGGCTCTTCTCGATGTTGTCTACACGTTTCTGTAATTTCTCATAACGGCCGCATCCCTGTTTGCTGTCGGGTCTTGCAGGATCTAGTGCGATCCTTTTCGCGGTAACTGGACGATCATCGCGTTCATCCGCCGTCTCCCTCGAGCTGCCCTCGTTGTCCGTGTCCATCCCGGCCGGCTCAGGCCGTGATGGAGTCGGTGATCGCGGCGCCGAGGACGGCGGCATCGTCGTTTGACGTTGCGATGGTTGCTGCGGTTGTGGAGCCTCGCCTTTCAATTTGATATTCTCCTCTCTAAGGAGCGCATTTTCGCGTTTAAGCTCGGCAATTATTGATTCTAATGGCTCTAAACGTTGTTTTAGGACTCGCTCTATCGCTCGCTCGAGCTCGTTCCCACCGCTGCCGCCGACGGTGGGCCCGCCAGAGCGGCCCGCCGAAGCGCCTCCGCCGCCGGGAGAAGCGGCGACAGCCGCCCAGCTCACCTGTTGCCCAGTGCTCCTGGGACCTTGCTGCTGCCACGGCTGCTGCTGCTGACTTTGTTGGTTGATGTGGCCCACAGCTGCGGTGCCCGGACCGCCGCCACTGCGCGTCATCGACGTGCTTCTCGGCTTCTGTGCTCGGTTGCGAGAGTGGGATCGAGATCGGGATTTTCCCGCACCGCCCTTCCCGCCGCGGCTAGTCGAGCGTCCTCTTCGGCTGTCGGTGACTGAATGACGGTCTATCTTTGGAAAATTGAGGTAGTAGCCGGCGTTGCCATTACAGTCGCTGCTGCTGTTCTAACCGCTGCCGTACTTTGTGGCTGCTTCTTCCTCTTCTTGTCTTTTTCGCTCTAGTTGGCGACGCTTGACTACGTATGGGGTCTTGTATCTCGCCTTGCACCTGCGGTCTCCCGTGAAGTGTCCCTTGCCGCACAGTCGACACTGGGCCCGCATTGATGGTCAGGCGACGGATTGTTGCGTCCGCATCCACGGCAAATCTTGTCGTTGGGATTGGGGCACACGTCGGCGCGGTGTCCCAGCCTTCCGCACTCGTAGCACACGTCAATCTGCTTCCTGTAGAGGGAGCATCTGACGAGCATAGGTCCGTAATATACGTATCTCGGTACGTGGAATCCGTCGAACAAAACGATTATGTTGTCCGTGTTGCTCATGCGGTTCGCGTGCAGCACTCCGGGGTTGCGCTGCGTCACTAGATTAGCGATGACGTCTGCCGGGCTCTCGCTCTTGGAAATGTTCCTAATCAGGCCCTTGGAAGTGTTCTCCGGGGCGGCTTGATAGGTATTCGCCTCAAACTCTCGGTCTCCGATGCAAAGCTTGCTAATGGCTCCGTAGCGTTTGGCTCTGTCTTCAGACGGTGTGCTGAGCACCACCACGTTCTGTTTAACGTTGAGGCAGATGCTATCTTCCCCGGCCGCTTCTCTGCCTACACCCGCTGCGTTACGTAGGCAGCAGTAAATGCGATCCGTCCCGTAATCGCGCACGTTGAAGCCGCTTCGGGGGCGTACGACGATTTTGTAATCGTCCGGCGGTAACTGTGGCATTCGGCTTGCCATGGCAACCTGCTGCACTTGACGGGCGTACTTCCTTTTGTACTGCGCTGTCGCACCGTCGGCCTGTTTCTTCCTCTTGACATCGCACCACCCCGCTCCCTCGCCTAAATCTTCCGGCCTAATATCTGTTCCTTCTACCTGGACAACTTCCATTTAACGTCAGGAAAGGCCTGGCACTTGGCACGGTAGGCTTGGCACGCCCCGCCACCGCGGCGGCCGGGAAATAGTGGCCTACGTGGAGATAGGCTTAGCTCGTCCCGCCTGCGTGGCGGGACAAAAGGCGCTGCTTATCGGCCAGAAGATGGGCCCACCTGGCGAAACTTGTTGTCGGGGGAGTCCTGAAGAGTCCGCCGATCGCTGGTAAGAAGAATTACCACGAGAAGCTCGATAATCCGCCAAAAACATAGGAAAGTAGATGAGCCGACACGAAGCACGCCTGCACTCCGTGGTCTTCTTCTTCCTGATATATGTGAGCTTACGACTTACAAGGGTGCATACACCTCTCCTCCCAGTTTGACCAAGAATCGATTGATATCCCGACAAATTGACTTCAGCAGATAGGGTTTCTTGAATAAAGATTACATGTGGTTTTTCGGAATTGCTGCGAATGTACTGCTGCAGAGGCGCTTTCTTCTTAAGAAAGCCCCTGCAGTTCCATTGCCAAATGCGAAAAGATTCATTTGAGCCCGCCATCTTGTTGCTGTCTACTTTTGTCCCCATATTCTGCGGATGAATTGTCCCCAGTTATAGGGGACCCAATGGTAGTATGTGGTACGACATTGACGCTAGGACCAGGGATTGGCAACATTACGTTCTCTAGGAACGATTCTATTTTGGACACACGTTTGTTCGTACTTTCAGCTTGAAAGGCCATCTCGCTTTGTATCTGGGAGACCTTCTCCGCCAGTTGCCTTACGCTTTCGGTTAGCGCTGAAAACATTTCGCGAATTTCTGACCTTGCGCGTCCCGGAAGACTATCCTGCTCACAAGCCACTGCTCGTTTTTTAGAGGGTCTCGCCTCATCTTGTTCGCCCTCCGCTATAGGAACCTCCATAGGTTGGGGTGTTCCCAACGGAGCGGACGCAGGCGGAGGACGCGTTCCTCTCGCGTGTTTGATCTCTGCGATTTCGGACGTAAGCTTTTTAATAACCTCCCTCATATTCGCATTCTCGCGTTCAAGTTGTGCTATTTTATGCGCGTTTCCTGTCGCATGCTCTGAGAATGCCCCCGACCTCACCTCTGCTTGTCCTCCACGGATAATGTCAGCCCAGGTGGTTGGTCTCGGCGATCCAGGAACCGGTCCTGTCTGGTGCCCTCTGGGTCTGGAACTGGACCTGGTGCGGCTGTCGGGCCTAATGAGGCTTCCGGAATTGATGCGTATTCTCATCCCTCTAGACGCTGTCCGTCCTCTGGATCTGGAGCGCCCCCGGGATATGGAGCGCCCCCGGGATCTGGATCGCCCTCTGGATTGGGAACGGCCTCGGGTGCCGGATGGGGCCGATGAGTCCGATTCTTGAGAGCGTGGGTGCCTTTCACCGGAGATAGCTGGAAAGTGTTGCTCATCCTTGAAGGGTGGGGATGGCTTGCTTATTTCCTCCCGCTCAGCGTTGCGAGCGCGTTCTCCCCTTCTGCGTCGAACTACGTATGGCGTCTGGAAGCGCTTCTTGCATTCCTTAGCTGCGGTCAGGTGGGCCTCGCCGCATAACTTGCATTTTGGATCACAGCTGTGTTGTTCATCGGGATTGGTTGCTCCACAACCCCTGCATACCACTTCCTCTGGTGACGGGCAGACATCGGAGCGGTGTCCAAGGCGTCCGCAGGTGTAACAAACATCCATCTGTTTGTGGTAAAGCGTGCACCTGATCAGAGTGACCCCATACGCAACGTAATTTGGGACCTTATATCCCTCGAATAACACCACCACAGTTCCAGTATTCTTGATTCTTTTGGCACCGAGCGCGAGTGGATTTCTCCGGTTGACGATCTTCCTGTCAATGACCTCAGGTCCGTCCTCGATTGCGATGCGCCGAATTACCCCCTTGCAAGTGGCGTGCGGCGCAGCAACATACGCGCTCACCTTATGCTGCTTCCCGGCGACTGTAATGTTCTTCAAAGCGGCGTAACGAATCGCGTGTTCGTGACTAGATGTGCTGATCACCATCACATTTTGCATCGGATTGGGGCACATAGTGTCCCATTCTCTTTCCGTCGTACTAATACCCGTTGCAGCCCATATGGCTTCTGCGACCACTGTTGGGCCTGCCTTGGTAATACTCAGTCCGCCTCTGGGTCTGACCACAATCTTCATTTCGTCCTTTGGTAGTGGTGGCATCTTGCTGCCCCGGATAATCTTGCTTTTAGCTGCTTTATATCTATTTCGGTCCGGCAGCGTATCCTGGCCGTCAGGGTGGGCCGCGGACGAGTTTGCGCCAAGACGCCCGGAAGCGTTCTTGTAAACGCGCCGTTTGGCGACCGTTATCCAGCCAGAATCTTTCCCAAAACCTTCGGGGGCTAAATCGTCCCCATCGTCTTCACTCTCCATCGCACAAAAAGCGGTGAACTAGCGCCTACAGGCTAACGCAGGCCAGCGGCAGCAGCCCAGCGTCTCGTCGAGATCGGCGCCGTTGCGTTTAGCGTTATAGGGTTAGCACTCAGTCCGGCGTGGTCGGCACAAGATCGGCGATAAATGTTCAGAAACTCCACCCACCTCCAAAAAAAAACTGGTATCCACGTGTTCGGTAGAACTTCACTGAAATAATGCACGCAACGTTCACGGGCCACCACTTCATAAACCTCCAAGAGATCGAGAAAAAGCAGGAGCCGATCGGAGCACGTCCGACCTACTCGGCGTCATCTTCCTCTCCCCCTGGACTTTTCTATGGCAACTTTTATTCGAGAAAGGAAAGCATTGAGAAAAATTGAGAAAAAAATTGAAAAATCTCATTGCACCTCAACAACGCGTCTCAAGAGCATCTGGAAACGCTGAATCAAGTGTCTATCCTAAAGAAAAGAGTGTAGGCGGGATAGTCGCGATTTCTTATTTCAACTGAAAATTCCCTTTGCTGAACCCTTGAACCCGCTAGTATACACATGAGTTTTCGTATACAGCCATCAGCAGTTAGCACGATGTGCTTTCGTTCAGAGCAGCTAAAAGACTGACAAAGAATAATTTAGTGTCTGATGGTGCCGCTTGACAGCTTGGTCCAGAGTTGCCACAGCTCTTGCATTTTTCTAGCCCAGTGGAAGCAGGTGACCATCGTTTTACTTCGGGAACTCCGCGCATCTTAAATAAAGAGAGCAACACAAACAGGTTTTCTTTAAGAAGTATTTATCTTCTTTTTTTTACGCGCCTTTTACGCTGGATCTAAATCCACACCGGAGTTCGTCCTTGTCTAGTGATGTTTCCCCGGGGATGCGTACACGGAAAACCTGAAGGTCTCAAGCGGACTGCCGGGACACGGCGACTTCGTCCACGAGCCCTCTGTTTACGCCCACGAATGTTTGCTGCCCCACCGAGCATGTAAAAAGTTTGTTACGATGGCTTTTCTATACGGACATTTGCAGCTTCCTTCTTTTCCCCGCACTACACGAACGTTAGCGCTATAGAACTACCCTAGTGCAGGAAAGCACACCCATCAGACATGTGACACATACGCAGCGTAAATACGGCAAGAATTATCGATGCACACAAAGTCGTCTTGGATAAAATGGTAGCCACAGACTTCGAGTCGATTCTGTTTCATCCTACAGCACTGTACGCCACGGCGATCGGCGCAACAAGCAACGACCACCTAGCTCATTTATTGAGAAAACGTTGTCTAAAATTGAAGAGCCTAATTCGGAAACCTTTTCGTTGTTAAGATCGATTCGTTCTCCGCACGGCTCGTTCGGTAACATTATTTTCAATAACAGTGTTATTTGGTGCTTATGCTGATGAGCCGTTCTGGCTTACGAACTACTCCGTCTGAGGGAATGGGCGCTGATCTGTAGAGTTTTGCCATGTACATAAGGCTGTCGAAGATGAATGCATACATGAGTTATAATAATTAGCTTTCAACTATATGTAAACACTCGTAATCATTATCTATCCTCAACTGCACAGTGTATAGTTTAGTGGCTACAGTTTTGCGGTTGTGAGCCCGAGCCCATCCCGGCCACTGTGGTCGCATTTTGATGGAGGCGAAATGCACAAAAAGAAAGACAATGTACATGGATTTAGGTGCACATAGAAAAACAAAGTCATGGTCAAAATTATTTCGGAGTCCCCCGCTAAGGCGTTCCTCATAATCAGATCGTGGTTTTGGCAAGTGAAATCCACCAATTTATATAATTATTGCGCATCATAATCGAATCGTGCTTTTGGCAAGTAAATCCTGCCAATTTAATTAATTGGGTTTGTACATTTTGGCAAGGCACATTTGGAAACGATTTTGAGATTCCAGCGACACCCCCCGACGGCCATCAGAACAACCATGGCAGTCGGCCCAACACAGCTATCACTGTAAAAGAAAAACTCCTATCACGTTAAATTTACTACCAATTAAACGCGTGCCCCGCACCCTGCGCCGGCTTAACAATGCATTCATTTTAGGTATTATTCCAAACTTGCAACGTGGCAACTGATGCATCTGTGCTATTGCTGCAATTACAACTTGCAGTTGATTTTTGTTGGATGGTGCCTATAAATTGTTGTAGGTCACCGAGAGAGAGAGAGAGAGAGTTAATGCCTGGTGAGGTTAGCGTATACGCTAACCTATATGCGCTAACATGCCAGACCTGTCACTATAGTGACAGGCCTGACATGTTTGACATGCGTAACACACACACACGCCCACACGCACGCACGGACATGCGGCCACACACACGCACGCTCACACGCACAGGAAAAGGTAATTTACAGTGTCTCAGTGAAGTTTGCGCGCAACAGGAAAGCGCTGTGGGGCGCTCGAGACATTCCAGAGAATATCATGATCCAAGAAGTCCCTGAGCTGAGGTGGCATATGTGTAAGATGTTCATAACTGTGGCAAGGAGGCCAAAAGAAGCATATACAGTGCTCAGAAGCGGGCACGTCCTGTGCTACCGGGGCTTAGCGGAGAGACGAGAACTAGGAGTCGGATTCCTGATTAATAAGAATATAGCTGGTAACATACAGGAATTCTATAGCATTAACGAGAGGGTGGCATGTCTTGTTCTGAAACTTAATAAGAGGTACAAAATGAAGGTTGTACAGGTCCACGCCCCTACATCCAGTCATGATGACCAGGAAGTCGAAAGCTTCTATGAAGACGTGGAATCGGCGATGGGTAGAGTGAAAACAAAATACACTATACTGATGGGCGATTTCAATGCCAAAGTAGGCAAGAAGCAGGCTGGAGACAAGGCAGTGGGGGAATACGGCATAGGCACTAGGAATAGCAGGGGAGAGTTACTAGTAGAGTTTGCGGAACAGAATAATATGCGGATAATGAATACCTTCTTCCGCAAGCGGAATAGCCGAAAGTGGACGTGGAGGAGCCCGAACGGCGAGACTAGAAATGAAATAGACTTCATACTCTGCGCTAACCCTGGCATCATACAAGATGTGGACGTGCTCGGTAAGGTGCGCTGCAGTGACCACAGGATGGTAAGAACTCGAATTAGCCTAGACTTGAGGAGGGAACGGAAGAAACTGGTACATAAGAAGCCGATCAATGAGTTAGCGGTAAGAGGGAAAATAGAGGACTTCCAGATCAAGCTACAGAACAGGTATTCGGCTTTAACTCAGGAAGAGGAAATTAGTGTTGAAGCAATGAACGACAATCTTGTGGGCATCATTAAGGAATGTGCAATAGAAGTCGGCGGTAACTCTGTTAGACAGGATACCAGTAAGCTGTCGCAGGAGACGAAAGATCTGATCAAGAAACGCCAATGTATGAAAGCCTCTAACCCTACAGCCAGAATAGAACTGGCAGAACTTTCGAAGTTAATCAACAAGCGTAAGACAGCTGACATAAGGAAGTATAATATGGATAGAATTGAACAAGCTCTCAGGAACGGAGGAAGCCTAAAAGCAGAGAAGAAGAAACTAGGAATTGGCAAGAATCAGGTGTATGCGTTAAGAGACAAAGCCGGCAATATCATTACTAATATGGATGAGATAGTTCAGGTGGCTGAGGAGTTCTATAGAGATTTATACAGTACGAGTGGAACCCACGATGATAATAGCAGAGAGAATAGTCTAGAGGAATTCGAAATCCCACAAGTAACGCCGGAAGAAGTAAGGAAAGCCTTGGGAGCTATGCAAAGGGGGAAGGCAGCTGGGGAGGATCAGGTAACAGCAGATTTGTTGAAGGACGGTGGGCAGATTGTTCTAGAAAAACTGGCCACCCTGTATACAGAATGCCTCATGACCTCGAGCGTACCGGAATCTGGAAGAACGCTAACATAATCCTAATCCATAAGAAAGGGGACGCCAAAGACTTGAAAAATTATAGACCGATCAGCTTACTGTCCGTTGCCTACAAAGTATTTACTAAGGTAATCGCAAATAGAATCAGGAACACCTTAGACTTCCGTCAACCAAAGGACCAGGCAGGATTCCGTAAAGGCTACTCAACAATAGATCATATTCACACTATCAATCAGGTGATAGAGAAATGTGCGGAATATAACCAACCACTATATGTAGCTTTCATTGATTATGAGAAAGCGTTTGATTCAGTCGAAACCTCAGCAGTCATGGAGGCATTGCGGAATCAGGGTGTAGACGAGCCGTACGTAAAAATACTGAAAGATATCTATAGCGGCTCCACAGCCACTGTAGTCCTCCATAAAGAAAGCAACAAAATCCCTATAAAGAAAGGCGTCAGGCAGGGAGATACGATCTCTCCAATGCTATTCACAGCATGTTTACAGGAGGTATTCAGAGACCTGGATTGGGAAGAATTGGGGATAAGAGTAAATGGAGAATACCTTAGTAACTTGCGCTTCGCTGATGATATTGCCTTGCTTAGTAACTCAGGGGACCAACTGCAATGCATGCTCACTGACCTGGAGAGGCAGAGCAGAAGGGTGGGACTAAAAATTAATCTGCAGAAAACTAAAGTAATGTTTAACAGTCTCGGAACGGAACAGCAGTTTACGATAGGTAGCGAGGCACTGGAAGTGGTAAGGGAATACATCTACTTAGGACAGGTAGTGACTGCTGATCCGGATCATGAGAGTGAAATAATCAGAAGAATAAGAATGGGCTGGGGTGCGTTTGGCAGGCATTCTGAGATCATGAACAGCAGGTTGCCATTATCCCTCAAGAGAAAAGTTTATAACAGCTGTGTCTTACCAGTACTCACGTACGGGGCAGAAACCTGGAGGCTTACGAAAAGGGTTCTACCTAAATTGAGGACGACGCAACGGGCTATGGAAAGAAGAATGATAGGTGTAACATTAAGGGATAAGAAAAGAGCAGATTGGGTGAGGGAACAAACGCGCGTTAATGACATCTTAGTTGAAATCAAGAAAAAGAAATGGGCATGGGCAGGACATGTAATGAGGAGGGAAGATAACCGATGGTCATTAAGGGTTACGGACTGGATTCCGAGGGAAGGGAAGCGTAGCAGGGGGCGACAGAAAGTTAGGTGGGCAGATGAGATTAGGAAGTTTGGAGGGTCAACATGGCCACAATTAGCACATGACCGGGGCAGTTGGAGAAGTATGGGAGAGGCCTTTGCCCTGCAGTGGGCGTAACCAGGCTGATGATGATGATGATGATGATGAACTGTGGCAAAAGCTGCTTCAGCACTCGCAATCATTTGATCCTTCGAGTGCATGATATCCTTTCTTTTTTCTTGAAGTAACGCCACCTGTATGACCCACCGTATACGTTTTTAGACATTCATCTGGCCCCGTATTCGCAAAGTTTTTCTCGGGTAAAAGCGTATCCTCATTGGCATGCACCATTTAAGGTTCGATCATTCTTGCACGAAAATTGCGCCGCCAATATAGTCGCATGCTAGGTGTATTCCCAATCAAAACGTACGTGCAGTTACCGCCCTGCATTGCACTGCGCAGGGCATCCATGCCCGAGTGAAAGTTGATCCCACGTGTTGTTGCAGAAGCAGTCGCTCTTTTGACCTGGATGTCAGGTCGTATTTCCGTTCTCGCTGCGCGAGCTCGGCGAGCCCGGCGGGTCCAATTGATCCTGTCCAGAACAGGTGTGTTTCTCGCTCGCGGCTAACAGGCCTTTGCACGAAGCTGCGTGCCTAGCAAAGGCCGAGAACCTCACGACCGAGATAACATCGCGCGCAGTTTTGTCTGTCGCAAGACAGTTATTGTCGAGAAATGAATTCGAATTCGTTCATGCATACGACCTCATTAGATCCTGCGGCTATAATCTATAGAAAATATATATAAAAACATGCCTGTTTCGATGTGCTTTATACTTTAGTGTTGATTTCCTTCAATTTAAACGACTTATCAATGAATGAATGAATGAATGAATGAACCATGCATATACTTGAAAGGCTTGTGCATTATCACTTAAGGGGAAAGGGGCGGGAGGAATACAAAGAAATAAAAATAATTTAATGAAAATAAAAGAGCAGGAAACCATAGGAATGGAGCGATCATAAAAGGACGACGCCATCTTTTTTTATGGCTATGTTATTAAACTGATGTTTTACCCAACACCATGGCGACCACTTCTGCTGTTAGTTATTGGGCTATCCAAGGAGGGAAATACATAAACCTTTCGATACTATCTTTAGCGTGCAGCCTTCTTTCTCGGTACTTGATGGCGAAGCGAAATGCTAAAGGTTTATGCGCATGCTTTACCATATTGTGGTTTTAGCACCGCGCCTTCCCTCGTTGGAGCGCTTGGCGCTTTCCATCCGGCACGCAAACGAAATGTTCCTGTTTCAAACAGCTGCAAATCAATCCGAAACCGTTGCTCCAGAGCCGTTGTTACAGCTGCAGGTTCCAATGCCCTTCAACGCCCATTTGTCGAGAATTGTTGATAGCGGTGCGCTTGTTGTACGGCAGAGAATTTCTGCCGGTAGCCGGAAGTACCTTATTACCGCAGCCCATATTCTGCAATAAGCCCTTCTATTTAAATGCAAAGACACAATTTACTGTTTCGCCAGCTTTCCCATCTTATTCGGTCGTAAGGGATGCAAGAACTGCAATACTCTGCCTTTCTCTACTGCCCTCCGGCAAAAGATTGAACTTGTTCGAATCAGTCTTTATGATACGGTGTTAGGCACAAGAGAAAATATTCTTCCTTAGCCTATATGAATTCTTCAACAGCAACTATTTTATGTGGATAACAAGCCTAGTATGTTATGCAGTAGCTTCGAAGAGGTCTTGCAAAAAGTGTGTTATTTAGCATTTTTTAGATATACGAAGTGCAGTGATTGAGCGCTCTATTTGAAGGCTTATCAGAATTGTTTTGCGTCCGAAACACTTACGAAGTTCTCCTGTGCGCTACTGTATTCTGAAATATCAAAATTAGTGTATTTTGTTGCATTGTGCAACGCACGTAAATGTCTTAGTGCTAAACAAAGCTATTTTGTGACACTAGCAGGCACAGTAGAAGCCGCCGTTTCGTAACTGCTAGAATTCCTCAAAAGCTGAATTATTTATCGCAGCATAACCTTTTCGCAATAAACCGGGTGTTTCAGCGAACACGTTATATTAAAAAAATGTTTTTCAATTGCCTTTGGCACATAGGGCAATTCTAGTCCACGTGATCTTCTACTCGAAGAGGCAGATCCTTACTTGCACAAAAAATTGAAACGCACAATCGATTAATTAACAAAGATTCCCTAATTAAGTTTCGAACTAATCTTCTTATGGCACATATTGCAATTTAAAAACTCTAGCCGGGGACTTCGCAAGGCGTATACACTCGGAACGAATTCTTAGGATGACACCGGTTTCGAAGTATTAACTTGCCAAGTTTGCGGAGAAATCTTTCGGCGTTCCAGTTAGATCTGCGCTTCAATGCAGAAAACGACGCTTTGCTAAGAAAGTAAGTGAAACGACAGTGCATTGCTACCGCGAGTTTGACGGCGCATATCTCGTCCATGACGCCATCTACACATTTATTTTCCAGTAGATATGCCTTGCGGTCTCACCCGTTAGAATTTGTAAACTGCAATATATGCAATATCTAACTAGTTTAGAACCTAATTAGGGAATTTTTGTTAATTACTGGATTATGCATCTCAATTTTTGTGCAGGTTATGTCCGTCTCTTCGAGTAGGCCAGCTCATGGACTAGAACTGTGCTATCTGCCACAGGCAATTTAACATTTTTAAGGTGTTCGCTGAAACACCCTCTTTATAGCTAAGAGCTTGCCGAGTCGCCCTAACACAAGAATGTATCCTACCCATTACGAACGCGCGCACTCACTCACTCACTCACTCACTCACTCTCACTCACTCACTCACTCACTCTCACTCACTCACTCTCACTCACTCTCACTCACTCGCTCTCACTCACTCACTCACTCCACTCACTCACTCACTCTCACTCACTCACTCACTCACTCACTCACTCGCTCTCACTCACTCACTCACAAATTCACTCACTCACTCATTCACTCACTCACTCTCACTCTCACTCACTCACTCTCACTCACTCACTCTCACTCATTCACTCTCACTCACTCACTCACTCACTCATTCACTCACTCACTCATTCACTCACTCACTCACTCTCACTCACTCTCACTCACTCACTTACTCCCTCTCACTCACTCACTCACTCATTCACTCACTCACTCATTCACTCACTCACTCTCACTCACTCACTCACTCACTCACTCACTCTCACTCACTCACTCACTCACTCACTCTCACTCACTCACTCTCACTCACTCTCACTCACTCACTCATTCACTCACTCACTCAAGAATGCCTACAAACGAGAAGTTATTTCATATTATTGCTGAGGGATGTGATAGCAACAAAGAATGACCTACAAATCCTGTTTATTGGCATTTTTTACACGTTCTCGGAGTAGGTACGTTACTACCAGTTACAACTTGCGTGGTCACATCATAATCATGCGAGGCACGAGATAGAGCACAGACATTCTAATGTGCATTTTTGTTAATCTTCCACACACAAATAGAGAAGTAAATGCGTCAACAAACTTCAGGCCAAGAACGTGACGTGAGCACAAATAAGAAAACAAAGAAAAGAAAGGAAACCCTAAACAAACAAACATATTTGCCGTGGCGCCAAGGCTTCCCGAAGCAAAATAGATATCGCGGCATCGTTTGTTGCTGTGGTCACGCAAAAGCGTTCAGCCATCGTTAACGTTTGTAACTGATTGCTGCACAGGGTGCCGCGAGAAATAAACCGGCCGCATCAGACAGCACACAAATGGTGGTGTTTATCTTTAATAATGGCGACGAATGCCATTTCCACGAGTTTAATACGTTAGTAACACTATGCTGCCATTTAACTGCTTAGAGGGAAATTCGGGGTGATAGAATAATACATACCGGCAGTAATCAATGCCCCGCAGAGGAATGTAAACATGTCACACAGACACACGCACACACCCGCGCACACACCCGCGCACGCACACAAGAAAAAAGGAAACCGAAGGTTGGTGTTCTCTCCCGTCTCTGCTTATGTTAGATCTCTACTTTCTGAATATATTCATTTGGGTGGCTTTTAGAGCCCCAAAGGAGACCCATCGGATAGCCTTACGAAATTAATTTCCACTCATACATTCGATTTACATTATGGCGACCATCGCAACTGTCCATATACCCCCACTGCAACATCACTATTTATGTCGAGTGGTATGAAGGATGGCAAGGTGAGCTACCCGGTTGAAATTTATCTTGAGTGATTTGAAACGCAAAAAAATGACAATTAGACGCGAGTCACCGGGCAAGCTCTCATTTTAATGGCAACTGAATTTCTTATTGGTGAGCGCCATATATGTGCACTTTAAAAAGGTAATCGCCCATCTACACCAAAACAACGGCAATAAGTATCGTTCGTTCCATCGGAAGCTTTCAAAATGAAAGTTACGTGCGCAGCGGATGTTGTCAGTAATTAAAGACACATTTCTTGTCGTCTAGCATGAATGAACGTTGTCTGAGGCACACGTCACAACTTTTTGAATGTGATAAGCTTTTACAAGGGTTGAGGATTGGGCGAGTTGGCATTGCATTCTAGAACTGGTACAGCGCAACATACAAAGGAAGAAACAAGCCGAGCCGGCCAGATAAAGGAACAGAGCGCTGACTTGGAAAGCTTTTACAAGTTATCACGTGAGTTAATCCTGGTCTTTAAACAATTACTCCGCTTTGGTGAAAAATGGTATGGCTATTACAACTTATGCAATGTGATGCCAGGTAGGAGGGTCTCATATTTACAATGACATTGATTTTAAAGCATGCGGCAATACAACAGCCAGAACGGCTGGCATATACCATACCGCAGGAAAGAAGCAATTAGTTATAGAAAAACATGACAATTACACTGCACAGTACTTTTTGCTATGTTTTATGGAACAGATAAATTCCCCTTTCACTCCAATACAAACGCTCGAAAGCTTATTTTAGCTAAGAAGGAAATGTCGACTTTAAACCAAGCATCAACATTAGTCAATTTCTGATCTACGCTTCTCAAATAAGCAATTACTGTAAATCTGGGGCTGAATTCAGAATATTTTCGTCCGTAAGTGCGTTGTAATTGGCCTGCCGCCTTTGCCAATAGATAAAAGTACACTGCCCACAGGCATAGTAGTGGTAAACGCGTTGTTCCGGAGACGTGCTCTGTAGTGGCCTATTTTTGACCGGGATTGCAAACGCAATCTCCAGGAGTGTAATGCATACGCGCAATGCATAGCGGCTAAAGAGATGAAGCAAAGTGTTTACTTGATACTTTCTATACATTATTAGCAGTAAAAGGGGTGAGATGACAGTGGCGATGAAAATTATTTGCTGCTTCACTCCGCATACTGGTGCTCAAGTATTGTGGTTTTGCTAGAAATATGAAATATGACTATACCTATGAGATCGGTCCACCGGTCGGAACTGTTGAAATCAAATACTTGTTCTGTTTACCTCGTAGCTTCGCTCAAGTTCTTTACGTTTGAAAGGTAGCCTGAAGAATTTCTCATGATATATATATATATATATATATATATATATATATATATATATATATATATATATATATATATATATCCCGCTGGTTTTACACCCCGCATCTCCACCAAAATGTCACGGGTGTAAAACTTTTTCAAGATGTATTTACACGGCATATATATACAGCAGCCGAGAATCCCGAAAGGCAGTTGCCACTTCGTCGTCTTCACCATCGACGACCTTGTCCTCCCTTCCACCGTAACAAAATATATATATATATATATATATATATATATACGGAGAACCATGCAGGGGCCAGTGTGTTTGCTTCTTCTCCGAAAAAGAAGACGCATGTGAGCAGGATACCAAATGCAAGTATAAAACGGCACCGTGAAAACTTAAGTGCGGTGTCATGTAAGTTGACTGCCGTGTTTGCACAACTCGCAACGATAGCAAAACCCAGACACATTCGATAAAACGTGAAGGTAGGCCTAAAGGGAAAAGCTGAGAACGTAGAGAGCCACGGCAGTCTCTTCACACCTACGAATGTTTCCAAAGAATAAACATATAGAAGGCTCCGTAACAGAGTCGTGACCCTGTCAGAAGCCTGAAGAAAAGAGAGGACTTTGGCAGAAAACGAAGCAAAGACATAACGAATGAAAGACGAGAGGTTACTGTCGCATTAAATCAGGCGAGTCCAGTAGTCGATCATTTCATACATTAAAAGTTGCAACAGCCTGGAAAAAAAGCTTTAAAGTTGAGTCTCCGTTGCTGTTATTCGCAAATGGCTTTCTATCAAAAATGTGAACAGGCGCAGATGCATCCCGAGCCAGAGGATTCTTCCGGCTTTGTTAGCGCGTTCACTACAGGTATGTCTGCCATCTGCGCCTTTCTTTTCATTCCCTCTGCACCATAATCTCGCTTCTCTTCACAACTGCGGTCCCACTATCTTTGACTGCATTTATCATACATTAAGCATTCCAGCATTATATTATTGCAACAGCAATGATAAGGACACTTCCAGGCGAATTGCTGGCTTCGCACTCGGCATCAACGTGATGTGCCGCATAAAGTCCTAGTGACGTAACATCGCGACCGCGTGCCGTATGCTGTATGTGCGAGCGAAAGCATGCGATTGCGAGTTGCCACGGATGGGGGAATGATGAGGGGGTGTATTCCCATGCGCTCAAGGAGAAGGGGTGGAGGTGTAGTGGGGAGATGTGTGTGCGCCATAGGAGGGAGGGGAGAGAGGGCAGGTTAGCGAGCCTCTCCTCTTCTACTCCAGCTGCGGCGGCTGGCGCGACTGCGCGCGTTCTGTTTTGGAGGCAACCTGCGCTGGGTTCGAAGGCTAGCCTACTTAAGGTAGCTGATGGCTTCGTATGCGCCGTGTTCTCGGGCGCCTAGTTCGCTTTGAAGCGATACGCAGCACGAAGGGCAATTCGCTCTCCGCTGCTGCCGCTCTTCAGCACACCAGCATTCTGACAGCGAGTGTCCGTGGTCATCGAGTAAGGTGCGTTCGTGTTTGCCTGTGCGCGCGTGACAACATGCTCTGTAATTTAATTAGGAAGCGAATGTTTACAGCAGTTTATGTAGCCGATAGTATAACTAGCCTTGCTTCGTACAGCTGTCTAATAATTTGATATTGCAATCAATGCTTCGCATGTCGGGCGAAATTGCGATTTTTTTTATTACATAGACAATCTTGCCTGCCACCGCACTGACTCCAGTCTTAGGGGACTGGAAAAACTGGATCACCGCTTCTAGTTTTCACACCAGTCAGGTGCCATACAGCACGAACTAACACTTATTGTAGTTTTTGATTCATTGTGGTTTCAGTAAAACTGAGATAATTTCGAACGTAATGACATGCTCGATGCAGGCACAGGGAACACAAGAAATAACACAGACAGGGCTGGTACAACCTGTTGGTATTCAACTTGGTTCCGAATTCTCAAACGCTTAATCAGAGAAATTTAAGACAGCCTGAAATGCGATTTCGAGTTCAGTACGTAATGCAAATCGTTTATAATCATCAAGGTGCCTTATTCCCACCCATCCTTATATTCAGAAAACATGTTCTTACGCTGTTCAAAAAAAGCTGGTGAGTGCCAATTGTGATATCGGGCATATCATTATCGAACACGTCTGGCCGATGACAAATAAGAAGTTTCAATCGGAAGCAAGCACTAAATAAAACCTTTCTAAATTTGGACACCGCTATCTTTCGAATCAGCCTAAGAGAGAGAGAGAGAGAACAACTTTATTGAAAAATGCCTGCAGAATCGGTTAGTCTCCCTCCACTCAGGGAGGACAAGCTCTTACCGCGACGCGGCCACTACGTCAGTCTCGTGCGTTGTGCTCCTCGAGGTCTTGGTCCCTCGCTACTTCCGCGGGTCCGAGAGGGCCCGCGAGAGGGCCCAAACCAAAAATAAATCCTCCCAGATGCATTAACTTCGCAAGCAAAGGACGCATTTTCGCGCGCCAGACACATTGTGCTTCGTTAAAGGTACATGGGAACGCATAAAAATCGCTGGTGCAGAACAATATTTATATACCTCCTAGCCTCTTTTTATTTCCTGTAGAAGGAATGCAAGTCATCAATCTACGTACGCGCATTTTCACCGTAATTGAAATTTAAATATCCTATTAGGGCATCGGCAGTTCTTGTACACTTAGTCTAGTTGCGCATGTCGTTCGCTGGATGTCTGTGGTTATTATATTTTCACCATTGCGCTTCCTTTTCATATCCCATTTCTTCCACTCGATTGCCGCCTGATTGCCTCGGGAGCACGGCCTTTCAAGAGCCGCGTGCTCTATTCAGAGAGTGCCGAGATCAGTGAAGATTGCCCCCGCGTCCCCTGCAGCTGTCGTCAAATCTCTTAAATGACGGCATATAAGCCAGTGACGCTCAACGTGAAAACATCTCAATTTTCGTATCCTATTATGAAAATGTGCCAAGCGTTTCTCGACAGTCGTGGGAGGAAACAGCCAAAAAAAGACAAACATTATTGAGATAAACAAGAAAGCCAAAATCCAGGTCGGCGTTTTATTTCGCTTCGCTGTTCTTTTGCGTACTTTGTTAAGTAATCTCTGTTATGCAGCGAACTGTAGATGGAAGTTTGTGCACTGCGGGCTCGTGGACGCCTATTCTTAAAATAATAATAATAATAATAATAATAATAATAATAATAATAATAATAATAATAATAATAATAATAATAATAATAATAATAATAATAATAATAATAATAATAATAATAATAATAATAATAATAATAATAATATTGTTATTATTATTATTATTATTATTATTATTAATAAAAACAATAATTGTCACAAGAACAGTAGATACAAGAAGGCAAAGCTCGGAAGGGAACGATAAAAGCGAGTTATGAAAAATATCAATATCATGAAACTAAGCGTTAAAAAGGCACTGTGGACGGTTGCGTGTTGTTGATGACAGGCAGGGACATGCAAAGGTCTATGTTCTCTGGTGATCTTTCGCGGAATACGAAGCATGATAAAACTGAGGAGTTCGGGACAGGTCGGGATACTATAAATGCGTTTGAATAGAAACAACTATGAATGCGTTTGAAGAGAAACAGAAGGTCAGAGCGATTACGTCTGGAGCGAAGTAAGGGCAACGACAATAATCCAACAGTGTTAGAACAAGGTCCAATGTCAGTATTCGCAAAGCGGTGATGATATATGCTTAGAAACTTTTTATGGGCCCGACCTAAAATGTCACTGTTGGATCTGAAAAAGCAATACCTGACGGCTTATGCATATTCAAGTTGAGGAAGACAGATAGTTGTCTACAACTTGTGGAACGGTGTAGGAGACTGGAATTCCCTCGATAGTCTGGAAACAGAGCCGAGAGAGCGCATACCCCACATAGCAAAGCGCTTAGTGTGAGCAGAAAACTGTAAGGTTGCACCAAAAATGCACCAGGATCATTGATCTCACAGAACTTACACAACGGTACAGAATCTACAGAATAAGAAAAAGAAATGCTTGCTGTTTTGCGTGTGTTAGTCATGACTTTGATCTTATATGCATTCAACCAGAGGTTATTAACTTTGCACCCTTTAGAAAAGGAGAGCAGGTCCGACTGCAGGGGCGCTATAACGTAAAACTATTCCAAACTTTTCTATTCCATTTCTGCAATCAGCCCTCCGCGATTGCTGAAAAACTTTCTTGGACCAGCCCCCCTTCACCTGTCTGTCACGCGACGTCACGAAAACTGCGATAGCTCCCCATCTTATATGACGTGTACACACTGATTATGCATAATTTGACTGAACAAAAGAAAAATAGTTATTTCTCATTCGACGCCTTTTCGCCATTAGCCCTCAGCTATTGGCCAAAAGTTTTCGGGCTGCACCCACTTCACCTGCCTGTCACGCGACGTCACAAAACCGCGAAAACTCACCCCGTCAAAGTGACGTGTACGCATTAAATATGCGTTAATATGCCGAACAAAACTGAATTGTCTTCTGAATAGCCGCAGGCTGCCCCGTTCCGAAAGGAATAAAAGATGGCTGCCGCAGATCACTCAGGCGCTGGATACTCGCACCTGCCGGAAAGCAAGGGTTTATTTGCGTGTAATAAAACTTTGTGTGTTGTCGTGTAACGTTTTGGAGAACTTTCGGCACATTTACGACCTCATTCTGCCAACTCTTCTTTGCTGAGAATCCGTTTTAGCGTCATTTTTAAGCTTCCGTTGCATGCCGCCGCGATTGTCGACGAGCCACCGCAAGCTAAGTAAGAGAAATCGGACCAATCTCAGACGCCGGCACCACCCTCTTCATCCGTTTATTTATTTTGAGTGCACTAGCTCGGCCCCATCGAATCCCTCTCCGCTTGAGAGTGCTCCTCGCCTCTTGTGAGCCAATTAGATAAGACAAGCCGCTCAGTGTAGGCAATTTTATTCGTTTTTCAAGCAAACAAAAGTGACCTCCTATGAACGAGGAGAGGTTTGATTGGTCTGTTCAGACAACCCTGACCGTCCGATGCTTGCGTCGGTGGTTACGCAAATTTCACGTCAGGAGATGGGAATAAAAACATATTGGAATAGTTTTACGTTATACGGCCCCAGGGTGCGACCGCATCAAAAGTGTGAATTTTCTTTAAACATTTGATGTCATCAGCATATAGAAGGAAAGAAGAGTTCCGAATAATGGAATGAACGTTATTAATAAAAAATTTTGCAAGAAGTTGTGCTAATACTGAGCCTTGAGGGACGCCGACAGTTACAATGTAAAAAAAGACGTTTGGCCATTGACGTTAACATAACATGATCTAACAAGAAGATAATTGCACAAGAGATTGACAAATGGCGTGTCAACACCACAGTGCGTAAGCTTGATCAGAAGCAGTGAGTGCCAGACTTTGTCGAATGCTTTGCTCAGGTCACAGTAAACGTTGTCAACTTGCCCCCTTTGAAGTACCGGCGCGCAGGTATGTGTTATGAAACTTGCGAGATTTGTGATAGTAGAGTGACGGTGAGAAATCCATGCTCATTAGGAATGAGTGAGTTCCTCAAAGTGAAAGACTGTAAGTTGGGAAGAGCTAGCTAAAAAGAAATTTAGAAGGCGCACAGAGAAGAGAAATAGGGCGATAATTCGAGACATCGGTTTTCCAGCCAGACTAAGATACAGGAAAACCGCGAGCAGTTTTCCACGTGTGAGGGAAAGTGGGAGTAGTCAGAGTTGTTAAATATAGATGTCAATACCGGAACAGATATGCCGCCGTAAGCTTCTAGAATTGGGGAGAGGATGCCATCGGGGCTGTAGGATAGGGAAGGCGTCAAGCGCTTAAAGCACTCGTGGATGATCTTTTCATCAAACGACACAGCACTAGATCTAGGAACCGTCGTGTGCTGCTGATTGACCCCAGCGTTGAAACTTGCAGCTTTATATAATTATGAGAAATGGGCAGTAAAACAACCCGCGACTGCTTGGACTTCTACTCCTTTAGAGTCAAGCAAGCAGGCGAACACACTCTCCACGTAGATTAGAGTGCTTACGGTTGTACATTCATAATTCTGCGGCCAGGTCGGAGGTGCTCTATTCCAAGAATGCAATATATGAATCTTGATCCCGCTTATAGAGGCATTTATAGAGAGCCCGAAAAAACAGCGGGATACTTCTCTTCACTCATTAGGCAGAGGAATTTTAGCTTTTCGCTGGCGCGATCGTTATGTGTTAGGGCAATTATGAGTTCAAATGAGAGCCAGCAGGGATATTTAGAGCATTCAGGTTTTTACTGGGGAATATATTTGCGCATACGTTTCAAAACAAGCTCAATAAACTGATCAACTTGGTCGTCAACATTGGTTTTGTCTATAACCAGTGACCAACCGGTGGTGGACAAGAAATCATATAAACCAAGATAATCACTGGAAAGCAAGTGAGGGGATTCATTTATGCCGCTGGATGAGCTTTGAATCAAAGGTGACACAAAGACACTCATCTTAAGAGACGGATGAAACTTGTCGGGAGGCACAAGAGATATGTCATAACGAATGACATATAACGATTCGAGATGCAAAGGCCGACAACGTTGCCACGAAAGTTAGCGATCAAGTTATGCTACTGAAGGGAACAGGACAGAAAAACGAACAACAGGCTTCATTATTGTAATGATTGTAATGAGAATATCTAAGCATGTTCCAATCAATTTGAGGTGTATTAAAATCACCAAGAAGGGTTACTCTCTGCGTGCTATGGGAAGATATTACACTTTCAGTAGAAGAGATGACCACAATCAACAATTTTTCTTAGCGCGCTAGGTTGACTTGTAGCCATATCCACTCCTGTATACGTTCAATGTCGCAGCTCTGAACACACCGGAGTGAGTTGTCAACAGCAATCAGCACACCATCACCTTTGTGTTGAGACCCACTGAAGCCCGATTCACTGCGGAAGACGTTGTAGTCCAACGGAAAGAAGCCTGAAGAGGAAATTTCACTGCAGAGAGACGTTTCAGTAATAACAAAAATAGGAAAAGAAGACGAAATAACATTGCAGAAAAATTCACGTGCTTTGGTGCGAAGTCCACGAGCGTTTTGGTAAAAGATGTTCAGATTTTTTGGAGGACTGTAGCAGCACAACTTAAGTAACACAGACAGAAGAAACGACTCGACGAGGACGCAGCTGCGTCCCCGTCTAGTTGTTCCTTTTGTGTCCGTGTTCCTTAAGTTCAGCTGTAACAATCCTTGAAGAATGAACCTACTAGCCCAGTTAAACACCCTTTTGAATGTCCAGATTACACGCCACTTTGATCATTGGGGGTTGTCTCGGAAGCATGAAGCATGTCGTCGTTTAGCACCCCACGGAACGGCTTGAACAGTCATCCCATTGGCCACATTAGCGGGTCGGTAACGCACTTAGGGGCTTCGACATCGACGGCTACATGAAAAGAAGAATACGACTAATATTTTGTTCTAAGACTCCGGCAGGAGGAGGGAGAGAGAGAAACGAAGAGAAAAAGTTAGGGAGGTTAACCAAGGACGTAACCGGTTGGCTACCCTGCACTTGGGGAGCGAAAAGAAAAAAAAATAGTCATCCACAGTAAGTCGCAGAGGAATCTCCACCGTCACAAGCGTTCATACAATCCACTGTCCCTCAAGAAACGCAGAAGGGCTTTTGTGGCATTTTGCATACAAGAAAGCATTTATTTATTTATTTATTTATTTATTTATTTATTTATTTATTTATTTATTTATTTATTTACATGTTTCTTGAACGCATGGGTCATGACCCAAGGATCTTTTCTTCTGAGAGCGCTCTGTTGTCTAGCGGGTTGAGTTTCGCTTGCAAAGCACGTCTTTGAGTGTCAAAGGATGGGCAGCGAAAACAGGGGGAAGGCAAGAGATGGAAATTTAGGACTATGGGCAAAACAAAAACAAGGTGAAATCAGGTGCCAACGTTACGACAAGTGGTCTTGTCTTCTTCAAGGTGACATATGCTTATGTCACCTTGAAAAAGGCAAGTCCACTTGAGAAAACGCTGACTCCTGCTTTCACCTTGTTCCCGTTTTGCTCAAAGGATGGGCAGTGACACAGAAGGCGTTCTAAAGTCTCATCGCCCCTGCACAAATTGCCCGCCGCGCTGGTGGCGATTCCTATCAGGAATGAATAGGAAATTGTAAGTGTGACGCCCAACCACATGGGCGACACAGTAATGTTGTTTCGCGACGGGAGTGTCCAGGTGGCAGGCGAAGTCGCCAGTTAGGGTCGAGAGACTGCAAGCGTGATTTGGTGAAACCCTGTGAATTCCATCGTAGAAGTGTGATGTGGTGAGCAAGTGATTGAAGTTGTGGCCCAGCATCAGTTCTAAAAAGTGGTATAGGAACCCGCTGATGTTCTAGGTGAGCCGAACTCGCAGTTTCATCTGCGCTCTCGTTGCCGACAATTCTGCAATGGCTTGAAAACATTGAAATACAATGTCGTGGCCTTTCTCGACCGCGGGATTATGAGCGTGCCTTATTTCGTACACTAGCTGCTCGTGTAGCCCATGACGTAGGGCAAACTGCAGAGTTTTTAGGGCTGCTTTGGAATTGCAGAAAATGGCCCAACGATTTTGTGGCTGCTCGAACACGTGCTCGAGTGCACCTTGAAAAGCCGCTAGTTCTGCTGCTGTCGACGTTGTATTGTGCGAATATTTAAACTTCAAAGAGACGGCGCCTGATGGAACAACTACAGCTCCGGTATTGCTGTTTGAATTGGAACCGTCCGAGTAAACGTGTATGTGGTCAAAATAAGACTCATTGAGGAGAAGCAGGCCAGCGGTGACCAGTCTGCCTTTTTAGCAATCCCAGGAATTGAGTGGCACACGTTAATTTGCCGAAAACACCACAACGGCGTTTCGCAGGCTTGAAGCGAGGTGGTATCGGGTCATGGTGTCTCGTCACAATACCACAGATTACAGCCTGTGGCGTTCGCACTTGCAAACCGGCTAAATGGTGGGATGGTAGCCAAGAAAGGTGTCGAATGTGCGCTCTTAGCCTGTCACCGACGATATGAGTGGTGATAGGGTGCTCCTGTGCAATGACATTTCTTGCATCTGTCGAAGAACATCTCGGGAGGACAAGATATGTCCGTAGCGCTTGTGCTGGTACGCTTTGTAGTGCAAGGAGATTAGTCTTGCATGTGTTGGACAAAACAGGAAGACTATATTGCACAAATCCGGGAAAAATTGCCCTGTATAGCTGCAACATGGAGTGGACAGACAGTCGCCATGATTTTCCAGCTACGAATTTGAACATATTCATAGCATAAATAAGCCTTTTCTTCATGTATGAGAAGCGCGGACTCCAGGTGAGGAAACGATGCACACTAAAACCTAAGAGCCTGTGAGCTTTCTTGCAGGCGATGGACTAACCCTCGATACACAGGGGGTAGAAAGACAGGGCTTTTCGTGTAAATGCCACTAGTCCACATTTTTCTGTAGAGATCGTGAGACCCTGTCGGCCAAGGTATGCCGCTGTCAGAGTTGCCACTTTCTGTATTCGGGCGCGCACTTGTGGTCTTGTCCCGTCGGACGCCCAGATGCAAATATTGTTAGCGTAGAGAGAGACATTAGCGTTTCGGCAAGTTCCATTAGAACGATATAGAAAAAAGTGGGGCTCAACACTCCGCTTTGCAGGACACCAAAACTTGTGATACAACTAATTGTCGCCACATCCTATGTAAGAACAAACATAGATCTCCGTGAGAGATAGCTCTTAATCAACCTAAAGACGTGGCCTTCAAGCTCTGCAGCCTCAAGAGCTTGGAGAATGGCTTCATGGGTTGTTGCCGTAGGCACCTGTTACATCTGAAAAGAGTGCCACAGAGAGGCGCTTCATAGGTTCTTGTTGCTGCAGGGAGGTCACGAGATCAATGGGGCTGTCAATTGAAGACGGTTCATGTCGAAAACCAGCCATAAAAATTAAAATTATGGGATTTTACGTGCCACAACCATGATCTGATTACGAGGCACGCCATAGTGGGGGACTCCGGAAATTTGGACAACCTGTTGTTCTTCAACGTGCACTTAAATCTAAGTACACGGCTGTTTTCGCATTTCGCTCCCATCGAAAGGCGGCCGCCGTGGCCGGGATTCAATTCCGCGACCTCGTGCTTTGTAGCCCAACACCATAGGCACAAAGTAGCCGCGGCGGGTGAAAACCAGTCATAACCTCAGGGTAACTGTTATAGTATTCGAGGTGCCATTCCATACGTGTCAGCAACATTTTCTCCATGACCTTACCCATGTAACTCGCATGTGCAATCGACCGGTACAATATAAGGTCCAGCGGAGAACTCCCAGGCTTCAGTAGAGGCACCAGTCCGCAACACTTCCAACCGTCGGAAACTATGCCGTCACGCCAAGATTGGTTGAATATATCCAAAAGACAACGTTGTGCTGTTGAACCTAGGTGCTTAAGGCAGCGTAGGTCACCCATCCACCCATCAGGACCGAGTGATGACGATCGCCTGCACGCAGCCAAAGCAGCTTGCAGCTTTTCCACAGAGAAAGGCACTTCCATGCCTTGATCTCTCGTGATGGGAACGTCATGTAGCGAGAAGTCAGCCAGCAGAACCAAGTCGACAGTAACTTTCGCACAAAATATTTCCCACGAGCTCAAGCTACGGACAACTTTGGTGTAGGAGCCATCTCTGTGAAGGGACAACGTTGTTGTGGAGTTGAGCGAAGACCCTCAAGAATTCTCCACACGCCGGATAGCGGTTAGCCAGGGTCTAGCGATTTGCAGAAGCTCTTCCATCGTTGGTCCTGAGGTTTTTTTCATCTGACGCTGAACTTCTGAGTGCGTCGGGCTTCGTTCACGTCATAAAGGGACTATGTTCGCCTGTATCGTCCCTCGGCTCCTCGGCGGATCACCCGAAGTCTCTCCAATTCTTGGTAGAAATTGGTACGTCTTGTATGTGTCGTAAACGTCCGCGCAGAAGCCTGCAGAGCTTGTGTGATTATGTCTTCGAGGGGCTCGGGATGTTCATGTCTGCACTTTTCCTCTATCGAAATTTGGTACGCTTGCCAGTCTATCCGTCTTGGGAGCACAAGGTAAAGAGAACTACCAAGGCTTCTGATAGTCATGTACGTAAGAATATGGTCACTGCTACGAGTTTCAATGTCAGTGAACCAGAAAATTTGGAAATTAAACTACGCGACAACAATGTCAAGTCCAAGTAGCTGTTGTAATTCACTCCTCGGAGATAAGTCAGGCTGCTATCGTTCAAAACTCTTAGTCCCTGCTCGGCAGCGAGATCAACAAGACTTGTGCCTTGTTGATTTGTCCTGAGGCTTCGCCAGAGTGGATGATGGGCGTTAAAGTCACCCACGGTTACTCAAGGGCCTGGAATTTTTGTGAGTATGTCGTTTAGTCTCTGTCGATCAAGTCGACATGAAGGGGATATGTTGGCGCCTATCAGTGTGAATGAAACTTTCTTCTTTTTAACGCGGAGACACGTATTGATTATAGAAAGAGAGACAAAATAAAGGGAAAGGCAGGGAGCTTAACCAGATGGATAGATCCGGTTTGCTACCCTACGCTGGGGAAAGAGAGGAGGGGGAGCTAAAGTGATAGCAAAGTAGAGATAAAGAAAGAAAGGAGCATAGATATACAATCACAGTCAAATACTGTCACCGTATACCATCACCACACAGCACAGTAGCCCTTGCAGCACTGCAAACATCTGTTCAGACTACAGCCACTTGTCCAATTCTGATGCCCTTAAAAAGTGCAACAGTGCCCTCGTCGCCCTCCGCTGCGATGGTTTGTTATTTCGGCATTCTAAAACAAGTTCTTCTGTTAGAGATATTTGGTCGAATTGCGCTATCGCGATTTCGAGCGATCGCCTCTGTAAATTGCAGCGAGGACAGTCACACAGAAGGTGTTGAAGAGTGTCCTCGCTACCACAGTCACCACATGAGCCGTCGTCGGCCCATCCGATTGGGAATGCAAAGGACTTGGAGAAGGTCACTCCTAGTCATATATGACAAAGCACGGTAGCTTCGCGACAGCAGATGACAGCTGGAATACAAAGGCGTAGAGAGGATGCTAGGTTATGTAGCAGGTTGTTTTGAAAACTTCCTGCGTTCCACAGCAGAACGTGACATCACGGGTGAGCATTCAGTTTTCTAGCGGGTATTGATTATCGTTGGGAGGCTGCACTATTTCGCCAACATACGTGAGCTCCTTTGATATACACTACTTGACTACATTCAATGTATGATAAAAAACAAATAATTTGTAGCCCGACAGTCGAATTGTCTTTGAAAAATGAGGTTCACAAATTGTAATAATGGGGAACTTGTTCTCAAAACCAAAGTGCTGAAATTCTGACATCGGTGAGTGCAGACCTCTGGCGTTCCATTGAAGTACGTGACCACTTGACTTGTTACCGGAGCGGCCTCAATGATGGTGAATGGCAAGCTATCTTGTTACTGTAGAGCGGCAAGTACTGGTTCAAGGGAATCCAGTACTTGCAGTGCACATTTAGCGGATGGCTTTTGCATATTATTGAGGAGTGCACGGACAACACTAACGCACGTGGAAGGCAACCGTGAGGTCGACAGGGTAGCTCGAGGGTACACTACATACCGAGCACCCTTCGCCAATGACCTCGAGGAAACCGAGCCAGTCCCCAGAGAATACTCGGCTATGCTAAACCACTCTAAGGGCAGCAGGAACGAGTAGTCGCAGTTGAAGCAGTAGCGAAGTAAGTTTCCGCTACATTTCTTCTGCGCTTGGCGCACACGCAAAGCCATCTTGCGGCAAACACAGAAGACCCCCTCCTCGCAATGTACGGCGCTGCCCCGACAGGTGTCGCGCCACTCACCCGCTTCTCCCCTTCGTCTCGTTTGAGCGCATTGGGGCCGTGCGGGGACCGGTGCGAGGATGTCCCAATACGCTTGCGTTTAATAAGTTTTCTCGCTTTCTCCCCTTCCAAATTCCAGCGTGCGTCACTCGAACCCTCGTGTTTAGGCAACACGGCTTCTCTTTCCGGTCACAGCGCGATTCCTAGGTGCAGCGTCCGATGCGGGACGCCTCTGACGTGATCGCTGCGCCGTAGCGCGTCTGGTGGGAAAGCGTCCCCTGCAATGTGTGACGTGCTGCTGGCGAAGAGTCATGCGTCTGCGTGGTGCTCCCAAGTGAGACAGAGTACGATCCCATCAAGACGTCAACCCCATGATCGCGTCCGCCTTCATGGTGCGTCACGGCCCGGCTGTCCGTGACGATCACGACGTTTGGCTCGCGTAGATCGTTTCTCCCTCCGAGACACCGAGTTCTTTGGTTCTTTCCGCTTGCTCAGGCGCACGTTTCGTTGCCGCGCCAAACACTGCGTTGCTCGGCGCTCACCGCGTGTCTTTGTGTGACTCAATAGCATGCCGAGCGAATAAGTGGGCGGTGCGAACGGGGTGCGATAATGCTATCGCGTTTCACTCTTGAAGGCGAAGCTTAAGCCTCCTCCACTTTTTAACAGTCGTTATCGTTTCCTTTTGTGACAAGCCGTCCTGCGCCATTTCTCTCAATATTCCTTGCTCCTTCTTGATTAGTGGGCAGTTATTTGAAAAGGCATCGTGATTTCAATTGCAGTTCCTTCATTTCAGGGTAGTCGCCTTGCAAGACTATTGTGTGGGGTTCGGCGCACCGCGGGCAAGGTGGCTTGTTGTTACACACGCCAATCACGGGGCCCATTCTCAGACACTTGTGGCATTGAAAGGGCCTCGAAATATAGGCCCGAATGACATGACGAAAAGAACCAACCTTCACATGTGATGAAAGACAGTCGCCATTGAAAATCACCTTTACACAACAGGAGTTGCCTATTTGGCAAACTTGCAGTATGTCCGTAGTGTCTGTAGCTGCTTTGACCAGGACATGAAGGTCAGCATTCGGTATAGTGACGTCGACATCATGTACGACGCCCGTTGTCGTTGCTCTGTCTTGCGGGATGTAAGTGCGGACTCTGATGTCGCCAAGCTCCGTAACAGTTCGCAATGTACGTAAAGCGGCTGGGTGCTCGACGTCTATGGCGAGGACGTTCTTACGTGGGTTAAGGCGAATGTCTTTTATCACGTTTGGCACAAGAGCTTCAAGCCGTGGCGATATGACTTGCCGATGCTTGTCAGGTTGTCTGAACAATCACTGGGAACAAATAGTATAGTCTGGCACGCCAGACCCCAGGAAGCCTTCACTGTTGGCGTATTTGCTGGAGAAGACTCGCCGATGATCCTCCTCTTCACCTTGCGCTTCATCACAGGGATGAAGTCGTCGTCGCTGTTATCGCTATTCGCCATGTACAGTTCAGTGCTGCCACAGGCGGTGTTATCACCTCGGCTGTCGCGCTTCTTTTGAGGCCGACGTTCAAGGCAATGTCGGGACTACGTACAACGGGGTGAGGATCCATCGCCACCCGCAGTAAAGTGATAATCCCGGGAATACACAAAATATCACATAAAACTAAGGAGACAGAAAGAGCAGCGTTCCACAGGAGAAACATTTCGTCAGGTCGGAAGAGGTTAGCTCAGTCAGTGCTCAGCTTGGAAACAAAGTAGGCTTAGGTCGTTGCGGCTGTTGAGCTACAGACAATGTAGAACACTTTATAGCTCCCACTGAAGGAGGACCCTTTATTTTTTGTTTGGTCTCGGGGGCATGTTAAGTGGCAAAAGCGAAATCACGTGGGGAAACGGCGGCTCGTTGTTCTGCAACGCATAGAAACACAGGTAGATCACGTCGCGTCGAGGCAGGAGTAGAAGAAGTAGAAGACTTTCTGGAGTCGACAGTCGACTTCCCAGGCGTGACAGTTGCACGACGCAACAGCTCGTCGCGTAGGCACCTAACCTCGGCTCGAAGGGAGGCGACGACTTCGGCCTGTTGCTCCTTGCTACGGAAGCGGTCCTTTCGAAGGCATTCATTCTCCTCTCGTAGTAGCGAAACTTCGCCGCTCATGAATGAGATTCACGCTAGCGCGTCGAGAAGGAGACGATGCATACCAGCGATGCCACCGTCAAGGTCACCCAGTGGGGCAAACGAAGGGAAACGGTTTGGGAAAGGGAAAGCGGCAGGGAGCACGCCGTCGGTTCGTTGTAGCTAGGCTAACACCCTGCTGTGTTAAGTCACACAAATTGCAGCAAAAGGAGCGCGATCCGAACTTCAAAAGCTCCAGTTCTTCGACAGGCCCGATCACTTATTTCGCATGCGCACGTTTTTTACACTTTCCACTGCGATAGAACTGCTTATTTAATAATAATAATAATAATAATAATAATAATAATAATAATGATAATAATAATAATAATAATAATAATAATAATGATGATGATGATGATGATGATGATGATGATGATGATGACGACGACGACGATGACGACGACCATGATGATGATGATGATGCTGATGATGCACATTTGTGGCAGCGAAATCTTTAACCTTCTCGAAAATTAGTAGGTCTCTTCGGCATTCCAACACATGCCACTTATGCAGCATTTCGCATGTGCCTTTTCCTCACTGTATAGGTCCGAAGCTATGTGGTGTGGCTACTCTTTAAAGGTAGATATAAAAAAAAGAAAAAAAGACAACACAAACTTACTATCAGAAAATGTTTCTAAGAGTGCTAACCAACACTGAAGCATCGTAGAACCGCTCAATCTACAAAGTTACGCGTTGCTCGGCTGGAGAGGAACTTCAGCTTGCCTGAATAGTATGAAATGTGTTTAGTGTAAAACTGCATTGTATGCACTGCGGCAGTGGAGTGTATTGCTCTCGGAATTTATTTTAGGCGACAATGCAGTTATGGGGACTTTTCGAACTTCCTGTTATTTGATTAAAACAATACCTGGCGTCAGAGGTCAGCTACAAAAATAAAAGTGGTCAAGATTGCACTGCAGCTTCGTGCTCCTCGCTGTCGCAGCGCACTGGCTGCCCGCTGCTGGGTGACGTAGGCCGAACGTCACCTCCAGGTGCACGGTTTCGCGCTCGCTGCAGCCTCCCTGTTTCGGTATCGCACACTCTGATAGCTGAAATGTGCCACGATTCCGCGGGTAATCACATTGCTCTAGATCCAAAATTGATGTAGCCTGTACGAAGAGTTCGCATCAATTTTCCAGTTACGATGACCACGCTGAAACTAAATGTTCAAAAATAAATTAATTGGTTTTTGTTAATTAGTGAATACAAATTATCATGTTTCACCCGTCATCCCATGGTCGGCACACTTCAATCAATCAATCAATCAATCAATCAATCAATCAATCAATCAATCAATCAATCAATCAATCAATCAATCAATCAATCAATCAATCAATCAATTCAACAGGAAGCTTGATTATATGGTTAGGAAAAGTTCATACATAAATGAGATACACTCAACATTAAATACACTCAACATTGACCGTAATATTAGCTCATGGATTGAAAACTTTTTATCCAATAGAACACTATTTGTCTCTTCTAGCAATTTTGACTCTTCGCTTTGTCCTGCCTGTTACGGGGTTCCGCAAGGTTCTGTTCTCGGACCTTTGCTTTTTCTGATTTATATTAATGATTTGCCTAACTGTGTAGTGTCCTCCATAAGGTTATTCGCAGACGATTGTGTCATTTACAGAGTAATATCATCAAATTGTGACACTGTAAAATTACAATCTGATCTAGACAAGTTATCTAACTGGCGCGACACTGGGAAAATGCGACTTAACAGCCAAAGTGCAAACTAATAAGGATTGCCCGCAATAATGCTTCGTATAACCTATCGAATTATCGCTTTATGAACTCTGTACTCGAAGAAGGCACTTCTTATAAATACTTAGGCGTCAACATAACGTCTAATTTTTCCTGGCAAACACGCATAAACATCGCTAACAATGCTAACCGCACACTTGGTTGCCTTCGTCGCAATTTCCCTATGGCCCCCGCTAACTTAAAGCCACTTCTCTACAAAACACCCGCCGTGGTTGCTCAGTGGCTATGGTGTTGGGCTGCTGAGCACGAGGTCGCGGGATCGAATCCCGGCCACGGCGGCCGCATTTCGATGGGGGCGAAATGCGAAAACACCCGTGTGCTTAGATTTAGGTGCACGTTAAAGAACCCCAGGTGGTCGAAATTTCCGGAGTCCTCCACTAAGGCGTGCCTCATAATCAGAAAGTAGTTTTGGCACGTGAAACCCCATAATTTCATTTACTTCTCTACAAAACACTAATACGTCCTAAGCTTGAATATGCCTCTTCTGTCTGGGACCCTGGCTTAGATTACTCAACAAATGCAATAGAATCTATACACAATCGTAGCCCACGTTTCATTCTTACTAATTATTCTCGGACATCAAGCGTAACATCTATGACCGCCTACTTTAAACCTCCCTCTCCTCTAATCCCGTAGGAAGTTAGCACGCTTATCACTGCTGCAAAATTTATTACTACATTCCGGAATTAAAAAGTGAATGTTTCTCCGAACCTGCATACATATCATCTCGTACTGACCATCACCATAAATTGAGCGTTCCACATTGTCACAGCAACCTATTTTTTTGTTCATTTATTCCCAAAACTACCAATGAATGGAATCCTCTACGGGTCTCAACAGTTAACATAACCGATACATCTGCTTTTATAACTACTATTGAAGAATGCTTTTGTTAAGCTGCATTTTAAAATAATATATATATATATATATATATATATATATATATATATATATATATATATTTCTTGCACTTGAAGAAACTTTGTGCGACCTTGAAGAGTTGTTCATTGAAGTGCAGGCCTTATATCAAAATTTCCCAGACCTCATAGTAGGAGACAGTTCAATTTCGCAGCCTGAGTCCTCTCCCACCACCGAGAATCTGGCGTCGCTCGGTGGCGTAATCTACCTTGGCATAATTGTGGTATATTTCGCTATCACTAATACGGCTTCACTTTTCCGGCGAAACTACAGCCTCTCTCGCTATTTCTTTTTTTCTTATTCTGTGTGTCTGAGTATAGGCGCTCCTGCGCATGACTGCGGCTGATTCTGATTTCGATTGACTCCGACTTGGCCTCATTTTAGTTACTGAGTGAATTATGCAGGGTGCCTCAACTATCATGCACTAAGACTAAAAAAAAGAGCAGTTGCGTTACTCGAAGAAAACCTAGTGCATATTGTTTCCAGTACAGTGGAGTAGCCGCCAGTAATCCTTTCGTTGCTGATATTTAATTCGACAATTGCAATTAATTATGTAATTCGAGAAGTACCGTCATAACTATCAAAGTGTCAATGGAACATTTGCAGCCCAAGGCACGCCCTAATCAGAGCTAACTGCGATGTTTTCAGCGACGTACTAATTGCGTGCAATTTTTCCGAGTGGCAAACAAGCTTTCACGAAAATGAAAAATACCACGTGAATGCACTCCCACCCGCATCATAAAGCAGTGCCCTAAAAAAAAAAATGCTGATTCAGAACAACTGCATTCCCTGTCGCAAACCCGAAGAGACAGCGCGTCACCTTGATAATGGCGCGGAAGGAGCACCAACAGCAGGTTTCGCGTCTTTGCAGCTATTCCTTCTTCTCTACGTCACACTTATTATCCGTCTCTCAAGGCCGACTGATCACATTAGTAACAAAAGCGCCTTAATAACGCGGCCTAAGCGCCGCTCTGACCACGCACGAAACGAGAAAAGCAATGTAATAGGCATAGAATGTTTCAAAATACCGGATTAGCTCCCACCGCATCGACACAGTGCACGCGCATCTACGTATATTTCGCGCCAGAAACTTGCTTCGGACCAAAGCCAAATTAAAGTGACGGTTTTAGCTTTCATGACAGTGTACACTTGCTGCAAAAACAGGTTCGTGGCATAAAAGAAAAGCGAAATAAAGAGGCCGGGAAGTGACCCACGTGTTGAGGACAGGCAGAATGAATGCGTTAAAGAAAGTAAAAAACCACTTCTAAATGTGCCGAATTGGCAATCTGGATGCCTGCACAAAAACGGACAAAGATACATCAGATTTCAGTGTGCGCTCATTATCTATAAATCAGTAAGCGCAGTTGAACACCAGCTGCTGCCTAGAGGGCGTGTTCGAATAGGTGTCCTTCTGCAGCGAAGCAGTACTGCCTCCACTTTATCACATATTTATTTATTTATTTATTTATTTATTTATTTATTATACCTCAAAGGCCCCATGGATGGGGTATTACATGAGGGATGGGCTTTAACAAAACAGTGATTCGAGAGCAGCCTTGAAGTGATGAGTGTCGGAGTGGTGCGTGATGTCGGCAGACAGACCATTCCAGTCCCTGGCGGTTTTCACAAAAAATGATCGTAGATGAGAGGTAGTCTGCGCCGGGGGAGGATACACGGCTTTGCTGTGGTTAATGCGGCTGGACTGACGATGAGCTGGTAATATAGCTGAAATGTGGAGTGGTGAATGATAGAATTTGTGAAAAAGACACAGTCTAGAAATAAGACGTCGCGATTCTAGATTAGTAAGACCGGCACGGGATTTTAGTTTAGACACGCTTGCACGATAAGAATATTCAGAGTAGATAAACCGGGCTGCACGGTTTTGAATTGATCCCAGTGTATTAGATAGGTTATGTTGATGAGGATCCCAGACAGAGCATGCATATTCTAACTTAGGGCGGACATATGTAACATAAGCTAACAATTTTACTGATGGGGGAGCAAGTCTTAGATTCCGGCGGAGAAAACCGAGGGTTCGATTCGCGGCATTGGCTAAGTTAATGACATGATGTGACCAATTTAGGGTAGTTGAAAAGGTTATGCCGAGGTATTTATACGAGTCTACGGATGAGATTTCGGCGCCGTATATGGTGTATTTCCCTGATTGGTGATGCTGTCTGCGATGGAAAGAAACTAGCGAGGTTCTTTTTAGTATTTAATGGCATCAACCATTTGTTAAACCATAATTCAATGCGTTTTAGGTCATCTTGAAGCAAATGCATGTCTGAAGTGTTAGTTATGCGTCGATAAACTACACAATCGTCTGCGAACAATCGAATGTTAGAAGAGATCTCAGTAGGAAGATCATTAATGTAAATTAGAAAGAGTAGTGGTCCGAGAACTGTGCCTTGTGGTACGCCCGAAAGGACAGAAGATCTTTTAGATGACTGTGTGTTAGCAAATACAAACTGTTGTCGGTTAGTGAGGAAGCTACGTATCCAGTCTAGTACAAATGGATTACTCTTGAGACGGGAAAGTTTAGGAGTAGCCGTTGGTGTGGAACTTTGTCAAATGCCTTTTCAAAGTCTAAGAAAATAGCATCTACAGGTACGTTCAAGTCGAGGTTAGAGCTTAGATAATGAAAAAATAAAGCTAGTTGGGTGTCACATGAAAGAGCTTTACGGAAGCCATGTTGAGCTGGGTGAAAGAGGTTATTGGATACTAAAAATTTTACCATCTGAGAGTAAATAACATGCTCCATTAGTTTGCAACAAACACTGGTGAGTGAAATGGGGCGATAACTAGAGCACAATGATGGAGGACCTTTTTTGGGGACTGGAACAATCTTGCCTACTCTCCAGTCTTCCGGCACCACTCCTGATGACAATGATTGCTGAAAAATAGCACATAACATCGCGCTCACATTTGTTTTGGTATTTTTCAGGATTTTAACATTTATTTCATCGACGCCAGACGATGATGTAAGTTTTAATGAATCAATTAGTTTCTCAATGCCGTAAGGACAAAAGGTAATATCAGGCATGACTGCATGATCCGAATGAGGGAAGCGAGGTAATATGTTAACAGGTTCAGTTGTGAAGACGGAAGAAAAAGTACGGTTAAGTTGTTCAGCAATTTCGCAATCGGGAATACGATGGTTTTGATCGTCAAACAGAGCTAATGGCTGGGAGTTATTAGGGTTAATAACTTTCCAGGATTTTTGGGGGTTATTTCTTAACATAGACGGCAGCGTTCGCGAAAAAAAAGTGCGTTTTTCTTTATTTGCTAGAGCTTCGAATTCTTTTTCTGCAAGGTAATACTTATTCCATGCGCCTGCGTTGTTAAATCGTTTAGCAGAGCGAAAAAGCCTTTTCTTTTTATTGTTAACACGCTTTAGTGTGATATTAAACCATGGGGATGACTGTTTTTCGGTTAGGGTGATAACGGGTACGTATCTCGCGAACACATCGAGCATCTTGTTTTTAAAAAGCAGCCAGTTAGTTTCGACAGAACGCATAAAAAAACTGGTGTGGAATGAAGCAGCAAAATGTGCGAGTTCCGAGTTAATTGCCGAGTAATTCCCTTTGTCATACAGTTTGATCACATTGGTTATCTTTGTAGGTTGTGTAAGCTGACAGGAGTACGATGCATGGATTATAGAATGATCACTAAGACCAGGCAAATACGTCATTGCATAAACTTTGTCAGGTTCAGAAGCAAAAATGAGGTCGAGTATGTTAGAAGAATTACAACCTTGAAGTGTAGGTTCAGTGACAAGTTGCGTTAATCCAAAGGTTAGGCAGGAGTTAACAAAATCGCTTTCGGTACTGTGTTGCGAAGTTGCTGATGTTAGGTTAGCCCAGTTTATGGCGGGGAAGTTAAAATCACCGAAGAGTAACATCGGAGAGTGGTGATGCAATTCAGTTACCGAACGCAATGTTTCGTGGAATTTTGCAACAAAGTTAGGATCATTGCCAGGGGGGCGATAGCAGACTGCGATTATTGTGGGTGGGTAAGAGGCATTACACAGGACGAACAGAATTTCTAGGGAGGACGATGTCTTAATTTCAGTACATTGAAGGTCCTTATGAGCGCCAATGAATACGCCGCCACCACGTTTGGTAGTTCGATCATGCCTGAAAATATTGAAATTAGGGAAAAATGGCAATATTTCAGAGTCTTCTATTGTAGAATTAAGCCAAGTTTCAGTAATAACAATTAGGTTAGACTCTGTTGTGTCGGCAAGATTACTGAGCGCGTCAAGCTTCGGAAAAATGATTCTAATGTTAGTAAAAACAAACCAAAAACATTTTTTCTTGGAGTTAGCATTGCTGGGGCCTAGGCATTTAAAGCACGAGAGACAACCTTTTGGGCGTTGCGGTCAAACGTGTAAGCTTTGTTTCCAATAGTTAGCTTTCATGTCGGAGCTTGAATGGTTTCTGTTGTGTCTTGGCGAATTCGACTAAACGCCTTCTAGCTGTTAGAGTGTTAGGAGAGTAATCTTCTGAAATTCTATATTCAGTGCCTTTGAGTTTCCTACCCTGTGAAAGAATTTGTTCTTTTACTTTGAAATGTGAAATTTTACAATAATTGGCCTGTTGTTGTTTACTTTGAATGTGCCCAAACGGTGGGCACGTTCGATGTCCACCGACTGAACAGTTATATTTAATTCTTTACAGCATAGATCTATTATTAACCATTCTGACTCGGCCCACGTTTCACGTTCGCGATCTGTTAATCCAAAGAATACTAGGTTTGAGCGTCGCGCGCGGTCTTCCGAGTCGTCCAGCCTGGCCTTAATCAATGATATATCTTTTGAATTTTGATCGGCAAGCGTCCGGATATCGTGAACTTGTTCTTTTATTAGTACCAGGGATGCGCAGTCTTCTTCAATTTTGACAAGGCGGTCTTTAATCTCCTTTATAGCGCTGTCGCTCTGGGACAGCTTACGTTGCAGGGATTTCATTTCTTTTAGTAGTGAAGCTTGGCCAGATTGAATTTCAGTCAGTGCGGTCATTATGTCACTGGATGTTTGCGTTTCGCTTGCACGGGTGCTTGGACCTGGGTTTAACTCGACGTCTCCGGACAGTATTAGTAGTTGATGAAGGACACGTGCACAATCGAAAGCAATATCAATACAACACTGTGGGCTCGGCAGCACAACAAGGGCCATATAACGAGTACGTCGGCCATATAATGAATACTGATAATTTATTGGCGTTCTTGGTGACTGGCGCTCAAATTCTACGGCAGACATCTGTTATCCTTGTCTTGAGCTAACCTGACGTCCATCGCGATCATGTAAGCACGATATTTCACATAACCCCAAAGAAAGAATTCAAGTGGAGAGAGGTCAGGTGACCTAGCCGGCCAATTCACAGGCCCGTGCTTTCCAATTGATTGCCCATGAAATGTCTCCAAACTAGTCTCGTGCTCGGCTACTGCTGTGTGCTGGTGCTCCATCTTGCTAATACCACAGAAGTGGAAGACGTGACAGCGGGACTACGTTAAGAAACTCATCCACCACTCCTTCAAGGATTTCGTCCGCGTAACGCTGTCCGGTCAGTGAGTGATCGCAGAAGATAGAATTAATCATAGCACCGGCGTGAATTCTGCACCCTCCATTGAACGACCACTGCTACTGGCGCCGATTGCGCTTTACCCTGTGTGCATTGTAGTCAATCTAATGTTGTGCATTATGCAAATTTACCCCTTTCTCTTAAAATTGGCTTCATGTGTGCACATGATGTTGCTAAAAAAAGTCTGGTGACTCATCGGTTTTTGTGAAGACCCAATTTGAGAAATCTAGACGATTCTACAGGTCTCTATCTTCCAAGTACTGGTGCTGGTTAAGGTGGCAGGGGTGAAAAGGCCATCGCTTAGAATCCTCCAAAGTGATGACTTGGAAATTAGTACCTGGGCGGCCACGTCCCGCACGCTAGCATGAGGGTTTCAGGTTATAAATGCCGGAGCATCCGTGCGTAGGCTATGACACAAAGATGGAGTCCTACGTCGCTCTTTCTTGAAGAGGCCGGTTTGTCTCAGGTTTCCATGATTTCTGATGATAGTGGACGCGTTTGCTCTACCGCCACACTTCCATGAGTGATATATATTTGCGGCCTTCCTCTTGTTGTCATTTTCAGCTACAAGGCAAGGATCATTTTTACTTTCTGCTCATTAGAGAAAGACATGGTGACTGGGACGACACAAAAGGCACCTTTGAGCATTTGCGCTGACGTTGTCAATTCGCTCTTGTGGTGATAGGTTTTGTGGCAAAAAAAAAAAAAAAGAAAAGAACCATCCGTCCACTTTATCAACGTTAATACAACAACTATCACAGCTTGTTTCCAACTAACACCGAACGCGACGTGTTACTTCGGCCCAGGCACGGCAAATGAGGCACTAGCTCGATTGTGATGTTTTCCATAATTTCCTTTATTTCGTTCTGGCTAACTCAGAGGGAGCTTGCTCGAGGACGCTGCTTTATCATGCGGGTGGGAGCGCAGTCACGTGGTATTTTTCATATTTAGTGGTGTTGTCTATCGTCGGAAAAAACTAGTAAGTAATTATTACGTCACTGAAAATACCGCAATTAGTTGTCCCTTGGCTGTGCCTACAAATGCTTCACTTACGCTCTGAGAAGTAGGATAATACGTCTTGGCTAGAAAATTAATTACAATTACCTAAATAAATCTCAGTAATGAAAAAAATTACTGGCAGCTACTCTACTGTACCCGAAACAATATGCACTAGGTTTTCTTCGAGTAACGCAATCGCTCTTTCTTTAAAATTGAGTGCATGATAGGTAACTGGGACATCATGTATATATTTATGACCTCTGCGTGCAAATGGCAATGTTTCCACTCTTAATAAATGTTGTAAATCATGAGAAGATTTTTTAAAAATTTTTCCTGAGTCGTTAGCATTGCTTAATGGAAAGAGAAGCAATGCTGAGACACATATCATTCACGTGCATTTCACACGCCGCTGATTAAAGACTCTGCCGAACGGGTCACTGAAGTCGGCAGGTTTTTTTCAGGGTCAAAAAAGCACGCAAAGCAATTTGAAACAGGTGAACATACAGCAACATATTCATTATCTAAGCATAGGCTATCCATACCTTTAGAAATAAGTTTTAATTGGCTATCTCCTTCTCTTTCAAGAAATATAATAACCTTTGCCCTGTGTGTATGTTGAATTATACTATGTATGTGCATGGTGTATGCAGTGGAAATTTAAAACAATGCATGTTGAAGTGAGAAAATATGGACGAGGCAGCCGCTGCTAGTGCTTCTAGTGCGCTTGTCCTCCTATTGTCCGGATTCGCAGAAATAAAGCGAAAGTAAGAATTAAAAGCCGTGAAGTCCGTGCCAACAATGATGCAGTAAGCTATGCGCCACAATAAAATTTTAAATGAAAATGTCGAGGCAAGTGAAAAGGCACCTCAAATGATGTGGGTGACAAAACTTTGGTAATTACAGTCTAGGTGCGTGTGTGGAGAATGTAATTACCAGAGGGGGGGGGGGGGGGGCGAGAGTATGTTTCGCCATCGCCGGGGGCACAGGGAGCCCGAGGAGTGCTTAGCCCCATCCGGAAAACTCCGTAGGGGGCTCGGGGCCCGGAGCCCTCCCGTGGTCGGTGCCTATGGGACAGCCTGTATATATTTATGACCTCTGTATGCAAGTGACAATGTTCCCATCCCTAATAAATGTTTTAAATTATTACAAGCGTTTTTCTTACTGAATCGTTAGCTCTGCTTACTGGAAAGAGAAGCGATGCTGAGACAGATGATATTAACGTGCATATCACACGCCGCTGATAGTAGACTCCGCCGAAGGAGTCACGAAAGTCTACAGGTTTTTTTTCGGGGTCAAAAAAGCGTACAAAGAGTTTTAAAGCGAAGTGAACATACAGGAACATATTCATTCTCTAGGCATACTGTATATCCATACCTTTAGAAATAATTATTAATTGGCTGCCTCCTTCTCTTTAAAAATATAATAAACTTTGTCCTACGTATATATATTGTATGTGCATGGTGTTTACAGTAGAAATTTAAAACAATGTTGACGTGAGAAAATGCTGATGAGGCAGCCGCCGCTGGTACTTCTAATGCAGTCGTTGTCCTATTGTCAGAGTTTGCAGAAATAGAGCAAAGTATAAATTAAAATCCGTGCACGTCCGCGCTACAATAAAATTTTAAGTGAAAAGCTCTGAGTTATGGATCTTTTCTTCCGAAATGGTTTGTGGGTTCATTCATTCGTCTCGCATATTCCATACGCCGACATTAAATGACCTCACTTCCAATTATAGCATAGTGCAGCATGTAGTAACGATGAGAATCTCGTACGTTTGACTGTCTTACGGCGTAGAAGCAAAAGGACTGGAAGGCAATTTTGAAGGGCTTGGTAATTGTTAACTCTTTGCTAGCTAACACCAAACTATTAGAAATACAAAAAGAGGAATATTCCTCAAGAAACAGGTGAAGAACGGGGTCATCATGAGAAATTCCATAGATGGCAAGCGTTCACGAACAAACACGCACTCTGAAAGAAAGTTCCGTATATTATTTAGGCACCTTTCGCGGCACATCTTTTTCGAGCTCATACACAGGTCGTTCCTTATTGCCGTACTTAACACAAATTATTATAGTCAAACCAGTAGCAAAGTAACATAAGCTCTCGGCAACGTCTTAGAATTGATGGGAGTTGATCCCATCATTGTATTAGTTTTAAGTCTATTCGTGTTAAGCATTCATCAGTTCTAAATCTCATTCTTCTAGCAATGTTACGTATCCTCGTGTCAGTGTCATTCTATCAGCGTTTCAAGAGTTAAGGTTGAGCTTAATAGAGCAGTTTGTAAAATCACAAACCACCACATCAAAAAATAAGCTCGACCCACTTCATCTAACGGCCCAGTTCACCGAGTGGACACCAATGTTCCGTACTTATTTAGCAGCCGTTGTCACCAAAGACATAACCTGAGACAGAGTAGGAAACTCTCAGGGAGAGCCGTATTCGTTTATTATTAACCTGGAGAGACGTTCGAGTGTAAGTACTCAATTTGCGGCTTCTTGCAAACTTTACTGCGCGCCCATCTAGACTGGCACTGTTGGATGTTTGAGGCTAATAATTATTTAAAAGACCAGAATAATGGGAAGTTGGGACAATCGCAAGTGGTAGGTAGTGTAGATAAGAAATGCTTTGAAAAGAAAAACAGAGGTGCGGCAAGGCTTCTAAAAGTGTTCACTTGGTAAGGCGAAAACGTTAATCGAAGCACACTTATAGCAAAAAGAAAAAAAGAAGGATACTAAATTTCTTTCTTTTCGACAGTCTCGTCGGCGGATGCAACCTAAGAGCTTTTATTTTAATTTTTTTGTCGCTGCATTACATCAACGTTTGTTGTGTTTGCGGTTGCTGTCCCACACCTTCTATCAAAAAATGCAACAAATATATTGTAGACCCCTGACAAGTAGAAAATGCTAAATGTTCCAAACAGGGCAAGCAGCTTGCAGTCAACGATGAGCAGCAAACCATAAAGCAACTTAAGATGAGACATTTAATGTTTAATGAAGTTTAAGAGCAAGGAACACAGCGAAGTTCTTACCGTAAGTTTTATATTACTTTAGTAAAAAATAAAACGCCTCTTGTCACTGAAAGGTTTGGTTTCTCATTACATTCTCATTTTCAATAACATAACAAGACAGTATTCGTAAAATTTATTCTTAGAGGGGTACAGAAGAAAACCGGGAGTGGCAGAAACGTCATCAGACATTTGCGCCTCTCTTTCAGGCCAGCTAAATGGCGTCAGAAAGTGAACACTGCGTTAATTTTTTAAGAAAGAGAAATGATAAGAGAAACGCAGTGAACTTAACCAGGCTGAAGCCAGCTGGCTACCCTGCATTAGAGAAGGAGGAAAAGGGATTAAAAGATTAGTAGGAGAGAAGCAATGTTCGCACGCACGCACGCACGCACGCACACACACACACACACACACACACACACACACACACACACACACACACACACACACACGCACGCACGCACGCACGCACGCACGCACGCACGCACGCACGCACGCACGCACGCACGCACGCACGCACGCACACGCACACACACACACACACACACACACACACACACACACACACACACACACACACACACACACACACACACACACACACACACACACACGAACCACGCACACAAGTTTTCGTTGTTCAATTCATCAAAAGTGGCCATATGCTGGTGCATCTCAAGACACGGAGAAGTTTTTCTCGCAGATGCACATCGCAGATGCACGGCTACGGTACCAGAATAATCTATTCTGTAAAAACCCTGTCATCTAATTGTCTTAAAGCCATCCGAAGCATTTAGTTTTAACGGGGGAGACAAGTTTAAGCGGGACGCAAAATTCTTTCACAATGCATCACAAATGCTCCGCTTTCATGCGATACAAAAATGCATCTACTCGGTGTCCCCAGCGGTCACTGGTAAATAAAAAAAGGCAGGCAGCCACGTGCTCCGAGAATCGTGTTTCAGTCGCTGAGCACTGCGCATATTTAGTCTTGTTAGTATACCTTCTTCGTTTCAGAAGCGCGAGAACTATCCTCAAGTTTCTTATGGCGTCTTCGGCTGGCCGTTTCGGAGCGCTCCAGACCGCTTTCGCGAGGGGCGTTGTCTTCGGCTCGTTGAAAGAGGGTGCATGCCTTGCCGTTCGGCTGGTTCTTTTCGATCACTCTCCTCTATCTTCGAGCCCTCTCAGGCACTCCGAGTCACGTCGCCGGAGGAGTCGTCGAGTTTGAAGCGTTTCTGACGCTTGCCGCAGTAATCACAACACAGCGTCGCCGCTGTTGGCGACGGTCCACCCTAGGCCGCCTAGGCCACTGCATGCTGGCGTCTAGACGAACACTCGTCCCACCGGTGCCGTACGCCGTTTTTTTTTTTCGGCAGCGCCGGGAGCATTGGATAGGCGAAACATCGGACGTTGGCAGTAGTCACGTGGTTATGCATGTGCCATTTCCTCATCCTAGAGCGTCACACGTTCGGCTTGCGCGCTTGTCCTCTACCTCTGAGTTCGGGGAACGCCAGATCTGCCCGACTCTGCTTCGGCAGATGGAGGCGACCAGTCGAAGATACCATTACACAGCACCGCCGAAGCCTGCCGAAGACCATCACCCCTTTAGTAAGACGCCAGGGAAAAAGGGAGGCCAGTATGTGGACACCACGTGTTATCATGCCAATAAATTATTTAAAAGAAAGACGTCGTTATTTTTTTTATTGAACCGACGATACATTTTAATTTCTTGTTTTACTTAAGGCAGCACCCTGCTAGTGAAAAGTTGCCGCTACTTTGCTATATGCTATCAGTAATACCATACTGGCAATGAACTACTTGCGCATTTTACAAAGTGCAAGAAGGTTTGTAAGAATGTGGATGATTATCACTGCACTGAAGATATGTGAGTAGCTGCGCCTGAAACGTTTGAGTGAACGACGAACAATCTACAGCATTGATATTGGCTTTGATATGTTATTTCATGTAATTAATACTATTTCCTGGACGATCGATAGTTAAACTGAGCGAAGTCCTAACAAAGTAATATGGACTGTCATTTTCATTCAGCTGACAAACACAAAACCACCCCTTCACGAGAGAAGAAAGGGCGGCGTTGTTCTTTCGTAAGCAAAATCAGACTACAAAGAGAAACATACCATAGTGTTGTACTCGCAAGACTAGACAAAGTATTCTGTCATGAATAAAATATTTACTACCTCTTTCTGGTGGCAGGAAGTCCAGCGTGAAAGGACACTAACTTTGCTCTCTCAGGGGAACATCGCGACAGGCGATAGGAGTTCTTGGCCCTCTGCATCCCGTCCTCACCGGTTCACCGATGCGTACTGCCCTCCTTTGTGTCCAAGCTTCGCACTGGACGCAAACGCTGACTGCGAAGTCTTCTTTGAGCCTGGACTCGGCCATCTCCCAGGGGTCGTTACTCCTAGGCAGACTACGAAGCACTTCAGTTAATTTGTTTTTATTGCTTCTTCAACAAGAAATCACCCAGCGGTCTTGCGTGTTTTATAGCTCTATTTATTTTTTGTCCTTATTTCTAACGTTTTCAGGTTAAACGTTCATTTGAGCAGAGTCATGTCAGTTGGCATGTCACTGTCAATCAGGGACACGTCAGTCAGCCCACAGAAAGTGCAGCACTCTTACTTATGGTAAATTCTAACATTTGTGAATAGTGCAAACTGTGAACTTCCTGCTTCCTTTTCCGCTTTCAGTCCCCTTTCCCCCTTCCCGAGTGCAGGGCAACCTACCGGGCTCAGCCTGGTTAACCTCCCTGCCTTTCCTTTATGACTTCTCTCTCTCTTTGCGCTGATGTCGGCATCGATCATCTGGTTAGAAAACCAGAGATAAAGAGATATCAACTTTAGCATAACGGGCACAATATATCTGCTTCTATTCAAGAGCCGTTTGTATACAGTTGATTAGCAGTACATGTCTTGTGTTCAACGGAATATTCCCTGCTGCAAGGCCCTCAACTGGTTGAGGCTTGGCTTACTGTGTGCTAAATATTTTTTCAGTTGAGTTTTGTATAGCTTCAACTTTCTTTCATTCTATAATTTCAACTCTTATGATTCCCATCTAGAGTAGTCTGCTGGACCTGTCGCAAGGCAAATACCTCCATGATACCTCCCTCTCTCTACGCACAGCGTCAAATTGACTTGGGTCAATATGGCGAACAGGGTGACAATTACGATGACATTTAGATTCGCAAATAATTATATCGTGCTAAATATTGTTACGGAAGGATGAACGAAGAGAGGAAGAAGAAAATCGCGAGACGTTGGCTGCTGCGGGTTGTTGGTGGTCAGCCATTTTAACTACTCGGATTCAACTTGTATATATATTGTAAATATAATATTCTACACTGCCAACATCTCTGTAACAATATCGCAGTGTTGACAAGAATTGCCTGTACACGGGGCCGAATTCATAAGCTTTTTTTTTTTTTCGTAAATGCCCATTGCCATTGACCGGCTGCGTTTGCTTATGATATGTCCAGCATTAGCATTGGCTGGAATTGGCTCATACGAACAATTCTAGCGTAAGAGATTTTTATGGATGCTGGCCATGATCTTTGTGTATCTGAACTAGTGATTCTGCATTCTGTGCTGTGAAGGCGAAATGAAATGGTAAACTATAACATGACCAATGATAGCAGGCATACGCGTTTCACCAAAACAGCACTCGTATTTTCGGTTACGCTTGTTTCAAGAATGAATGAATTTTTTTCCAAATTCGATTACCATAAAGCAGTTCTTACGCTAGAACCGCTTGTGTAGGACCAGATGCCAGCCTATTACGGTGTCGGACATATCATTAGCGAAGCCGGCCGGCCAGTGGCAAGCAGGTTTTACGGACAAAAAGCATTGTGAATTAGGCCACAGATCCTTTGGATGTTCTACATGTGGACGCAACCAGTACTCATAGTAAACCGGCAAATCAAATACAGGGTCTCGCGACAAAATGAAGGACGGCGAGATGTTACGCACTGACACACAACATGACGCAGGCTCATTTCCCAAGCGTAAATGCTAAGGAGCGGGACCATTATCCAGTGCCGTTCGGCTGCACCCAACTTCTGTTTATTTATGATCCGATCAGTCTTAGTAAGGATGTCAAACTTAGGCATCACGCTATAAAGAAGACTACGAAGGTTCCGCAGCAGCGGCAGAGTTCTAGGTATTACCAGGGTCCTTCAATACTACTACTATGAAAATCGATGCCAGACTGTTTCGGGACGCTTGTTATGTGCTTGCAACGTCGCCCAATAATGCGACCCGCTGCTGATGCGAGCTTCCACCTGCCAGGATTTAGCCTCGCAGCTTATCTGCAATGAAAGTCTGAGAAGAATCTTAATTCTCTGCTCGGAAAGCGTTTCTCGTCAAGGCGGCTCAAGAGCAAAAGAAAGAGCGTACTTCCTTCATTTTTTTTTTTTGTTGTTAGGCTTCAACAACGATGAAAGCAAGAAAGTTAGCTCCGAATAAAAGATCTGTTGGTGTTCCTCCTTCTCTCTGACGCCAGCATTGTTGCTGGCAGGCTGCTCGATCTCTCACTAAGGCAAAACAAACTTAAGGAATAAATGTTGGTGGGTTGAATTCTGCTACCCATGTATAGGAGGAACTAGACCTGGGCGTTTTGTAGTGATACCGAGCCACGTCTGCATTAAATAAAAATACCTTCTTCTTGTGAGTTAATCAAGGGAATGGGGTAGTCTATTACACAATACAAGGAAACTAACTAAGCGCACTACTGCATTGCGGTCGATAATCACTTACTCTGTAGAAAGTCTGCGAACCCGCAAAGCGCGTATAGGAGTAAAGGCAGAGAAGACACAAAAAATTGCACTTCCACAGGCGAATCATTCATGAAAACGCTGGCGTGATGAGCAGCGCCGCCATCGGTGTTGCAGGCGTCGCACCTCTATCGTGCACGGCATGAAACCGAACGAAAACCGTCGACTTTAGTCAGCTCCCAAAGAAAGGATCAGCAACATCCCGGGCAAACGTCTCTCTTACGGCGAAAGATAATCCAAGAAACTTCGCGCGTGGGGGCGGAGCGCTTGCTCGGTCGCTGACGAAATTCAAGGGCTGTCGGCCCCGGATTCGGCGGCCAGCGAACTCGGCACATACCGTCCCCCAGCGAACGTACATAGGCTCGCTCGGCTTGTTCGTTCGCTTCCGTCGGCGTCGATAAAATCAAATGTGTTGCGTTTTCAGCGACACATAACTGTGTACACGTTGTGATGAGCAACATAGGTACTTTATAAGGAGCTACATGCGGCTGTGTCGCAAGCGACACCAGTCTCCAATTCGACGGCCGAGCGAGCTAAGCCTGCCGGCTCCTAGTCATCGGCGGCTGTCAACGGATCCAACACTGCCGACGAGGCCTTGTGGAAACACGTATACGCTGCTCCCATAGTCGTGTTTATAACGGCACATTTTGTTTCAAACGTGAGAGCTTTACAAATTAGTTTGTTTTCACTTGATTTGCGAAGTCATTCGGAGCGTCCATGCCGGGGCGGCAGTTCTGGGCGGAGCTACGCGCCGCTCGCTCAGTCGTACCATGTGCCGCGAATTGTCGTATGCGGCAAATCGTACTCCAACGCGTCGCACAACGGATCGCACGCAAAATCGCACCATGTTTCTCGCGCCTAATTCAAACTTCGCACGATTGAACAAAATGGGGACTGAGAAGGCTATGCCTATTGTGGCTAGAAGGTGGCTGTGTGACGGTAGGCGTATCTGCCCTGTGTGAGGGAGAGGCACGATGAGCAATGAAATTTCCCGGCGCCAATAGGGGTGCTGAAGCGCGCTGGTGTGCATCCAAAACCTAACAGCCGAATCTTCCCAAGGCAATGACGAGGTTGTAGTTGAGGAAGAAAGGGACATGACAGAGAACTAGATAGACAAGGAGTTGGTTCTGACAAATTTCAACTGGAAGAAAGCCGAAGAGAACATTCCGAGGCGCACAGCCACAGGGCTAGACGAGGTTCCCGTTAGGCTGGTTCATGAACTAGGAGCAAAAAGTAAGGAAGCTTTGTTGAAAGCAGTAGAAAAAAGTCTAAAAGATAGACCTATACCAGACAGTAGGTGACAAAGCAGAATGAATTTAATTTGCAAATGTAAGGGGGAGAAAGACAAATTTCAACTGGAAGAAAGCCGAAGAGAACATTCCGAGGCGCACAGCCACAGGGCTAGACGAGGTTC